>NC_135961.1:61071195-61371195 GCF_053455715.1 Rhinoraja longicauda | reverse complement strand
ATTTACACTACCATTTGAGATGATGCATTTTCGTTGTCCCATGTGAAAACCCATTCAATCAACCAGTGGTTGCACTTTTTTTTTTTAGAGATACAGCGCAGAAACAGGCCCTTCGGCCCACCGGGTCCGCGCCGCCCAGCGATCCCCGCACATTAACACTATCTACACACACACTAGGGACAATTTTTACATTTGCCCAGCCAATTAACTTACATACCTGTACGTCTTTTGGAGTGTGGGAGGAAACCGAAGATCTCGGAGAAAACCCACGCAGGTCACGGGGAGAACGTACAAACTCCGTACAGACGGCGCCCGTAGTCAGGATCGAACCTGACTCTGCGGCGCTGCATTCGCTGTAAGGCAGCAACTCTACCGCTGCGCCACCGTGCCGCCCTAGCCAAGCCCTAGATCTATCTCTCCCTCCTAACCCCATCTCCTGCCTTCTCCCCATAACCTCTGACACCTGTACTAATCAAGAATCTATCGATCTCTGACTTACAAATATCCACTGACTTGGCCTCCACAGCCTTCTGTGGCAAAGGATTCCACAGATTCACCATCCTCTGACTAAAGAACTGATCTGCTTTGCTGCACAGCTTGCATTTATATAATGTGATTTACAAAATGAAATGTCCCAAGCATTTTACTCAAGTTTTTTCAGGAATAAAAAACACTAGTATATCAAGCCAAAAGAAAATATAAGACACCAAGAGCTGGAGTAAATCAGAGGGTCACGCAGCATTTCTGGAGAAAAAGAATGGGTGATGTTTCAAGTCGGGACCCTTCAGATTGAACGTAGGGGGTGAGGTGGGGGTGGAGTAAAGATCTAGAGACGAGAAAAGACCAGGTCAAATCAGGACTGGCCACAAATGAGCTCAGGCACTGTTGGCTAGGGAAGGTGTGATCTCAAGAGAGAAACAATGTGGAGAACTGTGGACCTAATAAAACAACTAGGGTGGAGGAGAGTGTGAGATGAAGTTACATGAAAGTAATGAATTTAATGTTCAAAGAAATGATAGTAGGAAATAAAGAGGTGGGCAAATAAGGTAGGTTGTAAAGAACATCTTAAAGAGCTTGCAGAATGAAGGAACTGCAGATGCTGGTTAATACACAAAAGGACACAAAGTGCTGGAGTAACTTACAGGTTAGGCAGCATCCATGGAGAACATGGATAGGTGACGTTTCATGTTTGAAGAAGGGCCTTGACCCGAAACATCACCTATCCAGGTATCCTAGATATGCTGAATGACCCGCTGAGTTACTGCAGCACTTTTTATCTTAAAAACTTTTATCTGTGGAACTGATCCACCACCATGCTGAGAACTATATTCTGCACTCTGTATCTTCCCTTTCGCTCTTTCCCTTCTACTGTTATAGGGTACAATAGTACCCTGTGGGACAGGCAGCATCTCTGGAGAGAAGGAATGGGTGACGTTTCCAGTCTCGACCCTTCATCACACAAAACATCTGAAGAAGGGTCTCGACCCAAATGGTCACCCATTCCTTCTCTCCAAAGATGCTGCCTGACCCGCTGAGTTACTTCAGCATTTTGTGTCTATCTTCGCTTTAAAACTGCATCTACAGTTCCTTCTTATACTGTAGCACCCTAGTGTACTTGAGTTTAACTTGATTGTTTTGATGTGATTATCTGATCTGATTGGATAGCACGCAAAACAATGCTTTTCACAGAACCTTCGTAACCTTAACAAACCTAAATCTAAGAGGGTAAAGAACATTCAAGTGTGGGATAATGAGGAGGCCCAGAGGGTTAGGGAGGGAATTACAAATTTGAGGGTCCGGACATTGATATTTTAAAGGAGGTCGGATTTGATCATCTGTGGGGCTGGATGACGTTGTGCAGAGAGAGAGGTTATTATTACAAGCTGGATAAAAATTTCAAAAATTTAGTGTTGCTAGATCAGAAGTCAATATATGGGTTAGACACATTGTTTGTTTCTCTGGACAAAAAGGATGAGTGACGTTTCGGGTCGGAACCATTCTTCAAATTGAAAGTAGAGGAGGGGGCGGAGTAACTGGAGGTAGGAAAAGGCCGGACGGAACCCATCAGGGCCGGCAACAGATGACCAAGGAAGGGCGGAGCCCACAATGGCCCATTGTTGGCTGGGGAAGAGGTGATAATGAAGGGATATGGGAATGCAACAGTGGAACTAGTAGGATAACTAGGATGGGGGTGGAGGGAGAGGGAGTGGAGGGGTTACTTGAAATTAACGTTCATACCTGGAGCGACTAGGCTTATAACTGGAGCAACAAGGCTTGTACTGGAGCGACTAGGCTTGTATATACTGGAATTTAGAAGGATGAGGAGATCTTATCGAAACGTATAAGATTATTAAGGGGTTGGACACGTTAGAGGCAGGAAACATGTTCCCAATGTTGGGGGAGTCCAGAACCAGGGACCACAGTTTAAGAATAAGGGGTAGGCCATTTAGAACTGAGATGAGGAAAAACTTTTTCAATCAAAGAGTTGTGAATCTGTGGAATTCTCTGCCTCAGAAGGCAGTGGAGGCCAATTCTCTGAATGCATTCAAGAGAGAGCTAGATAGAGCTCTTAAGGATAGCGGAGTCAGGGGGTATGGGGAGAAGGCATGAACGGGGTACTGATTGAGAATGATCAGCCATGATCACATTGAATGGCGGTGCTGGCTCGAAGGGCCGAATGGCCTCCTCCTGCACCTATTGTCTATTACCTCTGGGTTGTAAGCTGCCCAAGCAAAATATGAAGTGCTGTTCCTCCAACTTGCATGTGGCCTAACCGAGAGTGGGGCAGGCCCAGTTAGGCAATGTTATACGTGAAAGTATGGTATATGAGGTGATGCTAAATCATTTCTTTAAAAGGACCAAAACTGTCCATCTTAAATCTTTTAAATCGTTAGATTGAGTGTGACGGTGGCAATATCTGTGAAAGAAATTCACAACCGGCCAAACGCATCAGGAAGTTTCTGCAAAGTGGAAAAAACATTAGGGCAACAATAATAATGGAGGTAGAGGAGGGGGGGGGGGGATTTCAATTAGCAATATCAACATAATTGATAATTGACGGATCATTCTTGGATCATTCCAGGAATGAGTGGGTTAGCATATGATGAGCGTTTGACAGCACTGGGCCTGTACTCGCTGGAGTTTAGAGGTTGAGGGGGGGGACCTCATTGAAACTTACAGAATAATGAAAGGCACAGATAGAGTGGATGTGGAAAGGGCGTTTGCACTTGTGGGAGAGTCTAGGACCAGAGGTCATAGCCTCAGAATTAAAGGGCACTCTTTTAGAAAGGAGGTGAGGAAGAACTTCGTTAGTCAGAGGGTAGTTAATCTGTGAAACTCATTGCCACAGAGGGCTGTGGAGGCCACGTCAGTGGATATTTTTAAAGCAGAGATAGACAAATTCTTGATTAGAACGGGTGTCAAGGGTTATGGGAAGGCAGGAAAATGGGATTAGGAGGCAGAGATCAGCCGCGATTGAATGGCAGAGTGGACTCAATGGGCCGAATGGCCTAATTCTACTCCTATAACGTGAACGTGATAAAAAGCACGCGGACCTGAAAGGGAGATGGGGGTGCTTAAGCAGACCAGAGAGGGTGAAGGTAGGATGGAGGAGAAGGGCTGAGGTGGACCTGAAAGGGACAAGGGGGAGGGCGCAGGGAACTCGTCGACCAGGAGATGGAGCACAAGCGGACCTGGAAGGGAGATGGGGCGGGGTGCTCAAGCAGACAGAGAGAATGAAGGAATGGTAAAGGGGACCTGAAAGTGAGACTGAAGGGTGGAGCTGAAGCAGACCGCGTAGAGTCTTATCACGAACAAACTGAATAGAGCAAAGTGGCTGCGAACCATTGGCTCTTTATCCCATTTTATGTTGATATTACTAATTTAAAATACCAACCAGAGTTGCCCAGTCTTATCAACTGTTGGGTAAAAGACAGCAGTACATCAGAATTCACATTCCATGGTAGAAAATACACCAGGAACAGAAACCAAAGAGATTGACTCTGAATGATCAAGGCCTACGACCAACATTTAAAAGTGACTAAAGATGAGCTAATTTTTTTTAAATGGTTCAATGACAGCATTATATTTGTTTACGGATTTTCAAGAGGGACAATCTCATTCAATGAGAATTTGTCCGGATTGAACAAACTCTTTCCTTAATCTTAAAATTTCATGAGCAATTGAACATTTTATGAATGGGTTCAAGGAAAGAGAAATATAGTCGATGTCTCAGATTTCAGCACCTTGTAAACAAGCAGTAAACTCTGGTTGTGTAGGAAGGAACTGCAGATGCTGGTTTAAACTGAAGGCCGACACAAAATGCTGGAGTAACCCAGCGGGACAGGCAGCATCTTTGGAGAGAAGGAATGGGTGACGTTTCGGGTTGAGACCCGTCTTCAGACTGAGTCAGGGCCTCTCTCTCCCCCTGACTTTCAGTCTGAAGAAGGATCTCAACTAGTAAACACTGGTTAGTATTTTAAATATTTTACGTTTGGTGCTCTGTTAACTCTCGGTTTCAAGACGAGTCTCTTGAAAACGTGATACTGGAAAATTGGACTGAAGTGTTTCTGATTTAAGATGCTGGGTTTGACATTTTACCTTGTGGTAAATGAGACTTAAGATGTATGCAGACCTTGAAAAGATTTGGAAGGCTGGATAGATTACAATAACTAATGTTCACTGAAATTCTCCAGACATCACACTGCTCTTGATAAGCTAACCAGAACAATGCTGAGTGCTTGTACAGATTTTGAGGCTTTAGAAAGACAATATCCAGAGCCCTCACTTATTCTGATCTTAATGCTTCAGTCAGTTTTAGTTTAGAGATACAGCGCAGAAACAGGTCCTTAGGCCCACCGAGTCCGCGCCGACCAGTGATCCCCGCACACTAACAATATCCTACACACACAAGGGACAATTTACATTTATAGAAAGCCAATTGACCTACAAACCTGTACATCTTTGGAGTGTGGGAATATTAAGATTATTGGACTATGGAGCAAATTTTAAAGTTGAATCATAAGCATTGTGAACAAAATCATGAGGAATGGCGTACTAAATCACAAGAGGAATAGATCACGTAGACGCACATAGTCTCTTGCCCAGAGTGGGGGGAATTGAGAACCAGAGGACATAGGTTTAAGGTGATTTATTCACAAAATGCTGGAGTAACTCAGCAGGTCAGGCAGCATCTCGGGAGAGAAGGAAAGGAGGAGAAGGAAGGAATGGGTTTATCTCGGGAGAGAAGGAATGGGTAAATAGGTTTAAGGTGAGGGGGGAATGATTTAATAGGAACCCGAGGGGTAACCTTTCTGTGCAAAGGGTGGTGGGTGTATGGAAGAGATGCCAGAAGAGGTAGTTGAGGCAGAGACCATCGCAACGTTTAAGAAACATTTAGACAGGTACATGGATACGACAGGTTTAAGGGAATTGGGCGAAATGCAGGCAGGTGGGACTAGTGAAGATGGGACATGAGGGCCGGTGTGGGCAAGTTGGGCCGAAGGGCCTGTTTCCACGCTGTAAGACTCCGACATCTTGAATAGGCATGCTTTTCATAACGATTAATATGAAAGTCAGAACCTAAATTTCAATTATATTTCGTATCATAGAATACTCTGAATGTTGTCCTGGTAAGCAGTTGTTACCTGCAGTATAAACAGACCATGTGCAACCATCTGAACTACATGCAAAATGTGTACACATCAGCTAGCATTACAATGCACAGCTAAATCCACAAACATAATTAATTATCTATTTTTTCAGTTGGGGAGAACATGGGCCTCACGGGATGAGCGCTTTTGTTAAAGGACATATTATGTTCCCACGCAACAAAACAACACTTTTCAAAATATACCGCTTCCCAGTAATTAGATGAAAGCACTACAATAAACTGTAATCAAGGTTCCTATCCATCTCCCCCCACCTCTCTCCATCTCCCCCACCATTCTCCACCTCTGGCCTCATTCCAGCTGCAGTTAGCGTCACTCTATGCCTTGGCAAACACTTGCAGACTTGGCTCACCTTCAGACACCGATCCTTAAATGCCTGTTCTCTTTCAGATACTTTCCCTCTTTTAAGACCACTTTTCATCACTTACGATAGTCTCGTTTTATGGACAATAGGTGCACGAGGAGGCCATTCAGCCCTTCGAGCCAGCACCGCCATTCAATGTGATCATGGCTGATCATTCTCAATCAGTACCCCGTTCCTGCCTTCTCCCCATACCCCCTGACTCCGCTATCCTTAAGAGCTCCACAGATTCACAACTCTCTGACTGAAAAAGTTTTTCCTCATCTCAGTTCTAAATGGCATACCCCTTATTCTTAAACTGTGGCCCCTTGTTCTGGACTCCCCCAACATTGGGAACATGTTTCCTGCCTCTAACGTGTCCAACCCCTTAATAATCTTATACGTTTCGATAAGATCATTTTAATTGAGGCTCAAATTCCTTCACCAGCAGTCCTAGTGGAAACATCCTCTCCACACCACTCTATCCAGGCATTTCACTATTTGGTAAGTTTCAACGAGGTCCCTCCTCATCCTACCAAAGTCCAGCAAGTACAGGCCCAGTGCTGTCAAATGCTCATCATATGTTATATGAGCATCTGTTCACATCTGCAGAATTTATTTTTATCTTCCTACACTTCAGTCGCACAATCCAATCTGGAATTCTCATCTCAAGCCTTTCCAGCAGCTTTCATCTCTCAGCACCTCTAAAAACCTGCTCACAAGTCACTACTTCTAGTAGCAGTACCCGAAGAAGGGTCCTGACCCAAAATGGCACCCATCCTTTATCTCCAGAGATGCTGCCTGACCCTCCGTATTACTCCAGCACTTTGAGTCTGTCTTTACTATGTGTCCACATTTGCAGTCACACCCTCAGTCTTGCCCCAATTTTTGTGTGGCTTCAACCCGCCTCTTTTATATATTGCTGTGAGGCATTTCAGTGGTTTCTAAAGAGCAATGTAAAAACAAGCTGCCTTATTTTGTTTTGTTTTTCGGAAGATAGAAGAATGTTTCCTGCCAATCTCACCATAAAGTATGAAGGAACACACTGTCCACAAACTGGAAAACTGGAGCTGCTAGTGATGCAGCCACGAGTACAAGTTGAACTGCAGTGTTAACCTGTAACACAAAGTAAAAATGTTTGCACATTAAAACTGTTATATTTCAGATATCATGTAGTAACTGTGTGGTGCTCTCTTTTCAGCTTTAGAATACTAGGCTCTACGACGGTTGTACAAGACATTGCTGTGAGCACATTTTGAAGTATCGTGTTGATGTTTTGGTCACCCTGCTTTAGGAAGGATAATACGGAGCTGGAATGGGTGCAGAAAAGATGCACCGCGATGTTACTCGGAACTCATAGAGACGTATAAAATTATGAAAGAACTGGACAAGCTAGATGCAGAAAAAATGTCCCCAATGTTGGAGGAGTCCAGAACCAGGGGCCACAGTCTAAGAATAAAGGGGAGGCCATTTAAAATTGAAGTGAGAAAAAACGTTTTCACCCAGAGAGTTGTGAATTTGTGGAATTCTCTGCCACAGAAGGCAGTGGAGCCCAATTCACTGGATGACTTTAAAAGAGAGTTAGATAGAGCTCTCGGGGTTAGTGGAATCAAGGGATATGGGGAGAAGGCAGGCACAGGTTACTGATTGTGGATGATCAGCCATGATCACGATGAATGGCGGTTCTGGCTCAAAGGGCCAAATGGCCTCCTCCTGCACCTGTTTTCTATATAACTCGAGCACGAGCTCGGAGGAGCGGCTGGAACTGTTTTAAGACACACCTGGAGCACAAGAGGCTGAGGGGATAATCTTATAGATTAATACAAAACCATCAGAGGCATAAATAAGGTGAATGCCCATCTATTTCCCAGGAGTCCATAATGAGAGGGCATGGGCTTGAGGTGAAAGGTTTAAAAGAGTCCCGAGAGTAATTCTTCATAAAGAGGGTGGTTCATATTTGGGTTGAGCTGCCAGATGAAGTTGCAGAGATGGGTGCAATGGTGACATATGAAAGGCATTTAGATAGGATAGTGCATAGGTTTAGAGAGATAAGGGCAAAATGCAGGCAAATGGGACTCGCTTATAAAAGCTGGTCGGCATGGACCTGTTAGGCCAAAGGACCTGTTTGTGTGCTGTATGGGCCAAATGTAGAACCAGACTTATTTGCAATTCTGAAGCTGCTGATTGTCACGTTGAATAATAACATGCCAACACATGATATTTTTAATTATTTAAATTAATATCTTACATATTGAATCATAAGTTAATAGAGGGACATAATGCAACAGATGTGTGTTTGCTGTTTCCATATCCGAGAAGTAATAATATGAAATAGGTCATGTCCATAAAACATAGGAATTATTTAAATTAATATCTTACATATTGAATCATAGGTTAATAGAGGAACATAATGCAACAGATGTGTGTTTGCTGTTTCCATATCCGAGAAGTAATAATTTGAAATAGGTCATGTCCATAACACATAGGAACAGAATGAGGCCATTCGGCCCATCGAGTCTGCCCGCCATTCAATCATGGCTGATCTATCTTTCCCTCTCAACCCTATTCTCCTGTCTGCTCCCATTGCCTTTGTCACTCATAGTAGTCTAGAACCTATTCATCTCCGCTTTAAAAATACCCAAAGGCTTGGTCTCCGTAGCCATTTTGATCCCATCTCATTCTTCTAAACTCCAGCGGGTACAGGACCAGTGCCGTCAAACGCTCATCATGCGTTAACCCAATCATCCCTGGGATTATTCTTGCAAACCTAAATAACGAATGGTCCTGGTTCACACGCATACACAGAACAAATCCTCTCAATCAGCTCAGTGGTCTGTTGCGAAGGGTATCAATTAACAGGATAATGAATCTTACCTTGCTGATAAAAGTTGGTTTCAATTGGGCAGTGGCGTAACAAGGGTTGAAATATTTGCTTAGTGTTCTCTGCAGGAGTGAGGAAAGAAATTATATAGTTGTGTATAATTAATTTTGCATCACTCAGATGGTGTTATCAAAGACTGCACAATATCATACCAGTAAAAAGAAAGGGCAGTAGCAAATTATGAAGCATCAGTCATTTCAGTCTCCATCCACACTGTGTATAACTCTACATCGGAAATTAGAGCCACAAGGTTAAACATATACAATAGGTGCAGGAGTAGGCCATTCGGCCCTTTGAGCCAGCACCGCCATTCAATATGATCATGGCTGATCATCCAAAATCAGTACCCCGTCCCTGCTTTCTCCCCATGTCCCTTGATTCT
The DNA here is from genome assembly GCF_053455715.1 of Rhinoraja longicauda. Lineage (NCBI taxonomy): Eukaryota > Metazoa > Chordata > Chondrichthyes > Rajiformes > Arhynchobatidae > Rhinoraja > Rhinoraja longicauda. The sequence continues at coordinate 61,361,923 of NC_135961.1, read as the reverse complement.
GTTAGCCCTAAGATCTATATCTAACTCTCCCTTGAAAACATCCAGTGAATTGGCCTCCACTGCCTTCTGTGGCAGAGAATTCCACAGATTCACAACTCTGGGTGAAAATGTTTTTCCTCATCTCAGTCCTAAATGGCCTACCCCTTATTCTTAAACTGTGACCCCCTGGTTTTGGAATCCCCCAACATTGGGAACATTTTTCCTGCATCTAGCCTGTCCAATCCTTTAAGAATTGTATATGTTTCTATAAGATCCCCTCTAAATTCCAGTGAATACAAGCCCAGTCAATCCATTCTTTCATCATTTGTCAGTCCCGCCATCCCAGGAATTAACCTGGTGAACCCTACGTTGCACTCCCTTAAGAGGAAAAATGTCCTTCCTCAAATTAGGAGACCAAAACTGCACATAATACTCCAGGTGTAGGACCTCCTTACTCCCATACTCAAATCCTCTCGCTATGAAGGCCAACATTAGCTTTATTCACTGCCTGCTGTACCTGCATGCTTACTCTCAGTGACTGATGTGCAAGGACACCCAGGTCACGTTGCGCCTCCCCTTTTCCTAATCTGACACCATTCAGATAATAATCTGCCTTCTTGTTACCACCAAAGTGGATAACCTCACATTTATCCACGTTATACTGCATCTGCCATGCATCTGCCCACTCACCCAGCCTATCCAAGTCACCCTGCAGCCTCACAGCATCCTCCTCGCAGCTCACACCGCCACCCAGCTTTGTGTTATCCGCAAACCTGGAGAGTTTACATTTAATTCCTTTGTCTAAATCGTTAATATATATTGTAAAGGAATGGGGTCCCAGCATCGTGCCTTGCGGCACCCCAGGTAAAGGCTTTGGAAAGGTTGCAGAGGTTTACCAGAATGTGTAAGGAGGAACTGCAGATGCTGATTTACACTGAAGATAGATACAAAATGCTGGAGTAACTCAGCGGGTCACCATTTGTATTCCTTTGTCATCACCTCGTCCCAAGCCAACAATGGACCATTGTAGACTACACCTTCCCCGAATTATTAATGCAGGCTCTGCTTTGTTCTGTAGCTCCCCCATACCTCGTTATCCCCCTCCCTGACTCTCATTCTGATGGAATGTCACCTATTCCTTTTCTCCAGAGATGCTGCCTGTCCCGCTGAGTTACTCCACTCTGTTTTGTGTCTGTCTTGGGTTTAGAAACATAGAAACATAGAAAATAGGAGGAGGCCGTTTGACCCTTCGAGCCAGCACCACCATTCATTGTGATCATGGGTGATAGTCCACAATCAGTAACTTGTGCCTGCCTTCTCCCCATATCCCTTGATTCCACGAGCCCCTAGAGCTCTATCTAACTATCTTTTAAATTTATCCAGTGAATTGGCCTCCACTGCCTTCTGTGGCAGAGAATTCCACAATTTCACAACTCTCTGGGTGAAAAAGTTTCTTCTCACCTCAGTTTTAAATGGCCTCCCCTTTATTCTTAGACAGTGGCCTCTGGTTCTGGACTCTCCCAACATTGGGAACATTTTTCCTGCATCTAGCTTGTCCAGTCCTTTTATAATTTTATACGTCTCTTTTAGATCCCCTCTCATCTAAACTCCAGTGAATACAAGCACAGTCTTTCCAATCTTTCCTCATACGACAGTCCCGCCATCCCGGGGATTAACCTCGTGAGCCTTTGCTGCACTGCCTCAATAGCAAGGACGTCCTTCCTCAAATTAGGAGACCAAAATTGCACACAATACTCCAGATGTGGTCTCACCGTGGCCCTATACAACTGCGGAAGGACCTCTTTACACCTATACACCAGAATAATGCCTGGATTATGAAGCATTAGCTACAGGGAGAGGCAGGGCAGACTGGGATTGTTATCTCTGGAATGCCAGAGGTTCTGGGGAGAACAACCTCCCCACACTTGTGATAGAAGTATATACAATTGTGAACCATAGATAGGATAGACACTCTTTTTTCCCCCCAAGATGGAAAAATCAAATACTAGAGGGCATGGCTTTAGTCTCTTTTAGATCTTTGAGACGGGCAAAGTTTAAAGGAGATGAGCAGGGCAAGTTTTTTTTTACACACTGAAGCTAGTGAGTGCCTGGAACTCACCGCCAGGATTGGTGGTTGAAGCAGATACTTTAGTGGCATTTAAAAGACTATTGGGTAGGCATGTGGATGTGCAGGGAATGGGAGGATATGGGTTATGTGCAGATAGATAAGCAATGGTCTTGGCATCATGTTTGGCACAGACATTGTGGGCCGAAGGGTCTGTTCTTGTGCTGCACAGTTCGATGTTCTAAGAGACTGTAGATAGTGGGGTATTGATCAAAAAAAAAGTGCTGGATGGACATAATTAAGTCAGGTAGCAGTTATAGAGGGAAATGTGCGGGTGACATTTCGGATCTGGACTCGTCTTCCGGCTGAAGGCATGGAGGGCGAAAGCTGGTGGGCGCACACCTTTCTTCCACTAGTACCGTCACTCTGAAGCTATCTGCTCCTCATCTATGACCCCATTTTCCCGCTCACCCCGTTCCCATCCACCCATATTCCTCCCTCATTTATACATTTCACTCCTCCTCTTCCTTCCATATCTGCCACCCCGTTGTCTCCATTTCACCGCTCGCCTTTGCCACTTGCTCCACCCATGTGCCAATCACACCCCCTCACCTGTATCCACCCATCACTTGCCTGCTTTGCCCCACCCCCACCTCTCTCTACCAGCTTTCTCCCCTCGACTCCATCAGTCCGAAGGAGGTTCCCGACCGGAAACGTCGTCTACCCATTTCTCTCCGCAGATGCTGCCTGACCTGCCAAGTTCCATCAACACTTTGTTTTTGCTTAGGAAATTCGCATCAGCACAGACTTATACCTATAATAAATGTTATGCAAAAACAGTGATATACAAAGCACAAAGCCGTAACAAGTGAGGGAGATGAGGGGAGTGGTAGTTTTGTTACTTACTGGTGCTGGAACCGTTCGGTATCTAATATAGAAACCCGCTGCAATCAAAATGACATCTCGCATAAGGACCATAACAGTGAGAGGAGCTGGAAAAAAAGATGAAATTATAATGGTGAATAAAAAGAGTGAAATCTCAAAGTGATGTACAAACCCTGGGTGAAGTTACCAGCACAATACATTTTAATTCCCATTTTATTCTACATTACAGGGAATATCCAAATAGTTAAAGACGATAATTTCTCTAAGATCTGAAATAAGGTTTTAGACTCATATCTATTTCATATCCTCAATTATATGAACCAATACATAACAAACTTCTGCAGAACTGCAAATAAAAACACAGTAAGAAAGAAAGAACTGCAGGTGCTGGTTGAAACTGAAGGTAGGCACAAAGTGCTGGTGTGACTCGGCGGGTCAGGCAGCATCACTGGACAAAAGGAATAGGCGATGTTTCAAGTCGAGACCCTTCATCAGTGAATAAAAACAGTGATGGCTTTGAAGCCATGCAGGTGCAGGTGTGAAAACATCAGCAAATACATCTTAAACTTCTATATGATTATAGATTAAAGCTGCTACACAGTTATGTATTAACAACTGACCATGTATCAGTGTCTGTATCATGGAATCACAGTGAACTGAAGATGCTGGTTTACAAAAAAAAAAAACACAAAGTGCTGGAGTAACTCCGGGGTTGACTCACTAAGTTATTCCCGCATTTTGTCATAAGATCATAAGTGAAAGTAGAATTAGGCCATTCCGCCCATCAAGTCTACTCCGCCATTCAACCATGGCTGACCTATCTCTCCCTCCGAACCCCATTCTCCTGCCTTCTCCCCATAACCTCTGACACCTGTACTAATCGAGAAACACCCGTGCTCATTGAGAAATACCCGTGCTAATCCAGAATCTTTGTGTCTTTTAAAGACTAGACTTTAGATATACAGCGCTTTTCAGCACAGAAACAGGCCCTTTAATAGACAATAGTCAATAGGTGCAGGAGTAGGCCATTCGGCCCTTCGAGCCAGCACCACCATTCAATGTGATCATGGCTGATCATTCCCAATCAGTACCCCGTTCCTGCCTTCTCCCCATACCCCCTGACTCCGCTATCCTTAAGAGCTCTACCTAGCTCTCTCTTGAGCCCATCAAGTCTGTGCCCACCAGTGATTACCTAGTACACTAACGCTATCCTACACCCTTGGGCCAATGTTTACAACTTATCAAAGCTAATTAACCTACAAACCTGTACGTCTTTGGAATGTGAGAGGAAAGAAGAGCACCTGGAAGAAAGCCCACACGATCAGAGGGAGAAGGTACAAACGCACTGTCTGCATTACGTATGGAACTCTTCAGTCTTGGACTCCCCCACTGCCAGAGTGAGGCCACATGCAAACTGAAAATGTTTCCTGCAGTTCTGCTCTTGCTCCCCCTGCTCTTACTAGTAGCTGTCCTGCTAGCTTCACTGTTCGCATTCCTCTATCCCTTCGTCATCACCTCTTCCCCAGCCAACAATGGGCCATTGTGGGCTCCAGCCTTCCTTGGTCATGTGTTGCCAGCCCTAATTTATTCAGGCCTTTTCCTACCTCTGGTCCTCCCCGCCCCCCCATTGGCTCCTCCCTCCCCACCACGCCAACTTTCTGAAAAAGGGCTACGACCCAAAATGTCACCTGATCCTCTTCTCCAGAGATGCTGCCTGACCCGCTGAGTCGCTCCACCACTTTGAGTCTATCTTCGGTATAATCCAGCATCTGCAATTCCTTCCTACACATTTTTTTCTCTCTACTGTGGTGGGGAGAAGTTTTAAAAGAAGTACCTGGAATAAGCTCAACACACGTGAGACTGACGTACAGAACACTGATCAGAATTTTGTCTGCTAATGGGTCCAGGGCACTCCCCAAAGCCGATTTCTGATTCGCCCAGTTTCGTGCAATGTAGCCGTCCAACTGCAAAAATAAATTAAAAAGACAACAAATAATGCATCGGCCAATGGAATAATTTTAACAATAACACGGTAAAGGTCTGAACTCGTCCGTAGCTCTTTTGCAGTAAAAATGCAGCCCAGTGGCGCAGAGGTAGAGTTGTTCCCTTACAGCGCCAGAGACCCGGATTCGATTCTGACCATGGTTGCTGTCTGTATGTTTTCCCTGTGACCTGTGTGAATTTTCTCTTGGTGCGCCGGTTTCCTCCCATACTCCAAAGACGTACGGGTTTGTAGGTTAATTGGCTTGGTAAAAATTGTGAATTGTCCCGAGTGTTAATGTGCGGGGATCGTTGGTTGGCACAGACTCGGTGGGCCGAAGGGCCGGTTTCCACGCTGTATCTCTAAAGTCTGGCACATTTACATAACATTTCCTCCCCATCCCAATTTATTTTTAATCAGTGGATGTGAATGGCACAAAAATGCTGAAATGAAATACAGCACAATTGCTCTCAATTTCTCAGAGGATCAGCCATTATTTAAGGACATTCGGTGCTATCTATCAGTTGAGTTTATAGGACTTGATATTACAATCCCTACTATAATTGGCACCATATCTTGAGTGGGGGTCGGGATAAAGACTTAATTGGGGTCATCAGGTGGGCACCCTCTTTCCTTGGTGTTTCGTTGATAGGCCCACGACACCTCCAGAGGGCTCAACAGTGACACCTGGCGTCCCAGGTGCGCTCCCCTCCGTTTTTACCCCTCTTGCTGGTCATTTTACAGCCCAGTTGGAGTCCTTCCTCTTCAGCCACAGCCAGTTGCTGCTTCGCTCGGCAGCCTCTGACTCTAAAAGTTGACCTATTCCCAGGTCTACATGAAAATGCTCTGCAGGTTTGACATTCGCTTAAGATCAGAATGCAACCCAGATACAAGGTTTCGTTTAGAGGATATTCTCCCTCAGCTACACATCAATTCACAATTACAGCAAGGGGAAATTTGAAAAATTATATCTTTCTTTCTTTTTTTTAAAAACCCAAATAAACAGCAGATAAAATTTGAAATCATTTCAGTGTCCCAATAAAGCTGCTTTTTTTTTTTTAGAAACAAGGAACTCCAAATGCTGGTTTATACCAAAGATAGGCACAAACTCCTGGAGTCACTCAGCTGGTCAGACAGCTTCTCTAGAGAAAAAGGATAAGTAACGTAGCCTCAGCCGACTCAAAACGTCACCCATCGTTTTTCTCCAGCGATGCTGCCTGACCCACTGAATTACTCCAATACTTTATGTCTATCTTTGATTTTTTTTAAATGTTTGGCATAGAATATTCAATTGCTTTTGATTTGTTTTCTGCAGTTCCTTGTGCGAATCCAGAGAGAGTGATAGTTGGGGGCAGGTGTTAATAATGCTTAGTTGATAACGTACCCATCTCTGAATTTGGAGGTGGTGGGTTAAAGTCCCATTCTAGAGATCTGAGCGTAAAGTTACAGGGTGACACCACAGTGTTAAACTGAGGATATGCTGAGGCAGGACATTAAACCAAATCTCCTCTTGCTGATCACCAGTGAGAATCCATAACACCATTTCTATGAAGGAGTGGAGTTTTCCCTAATATTCTATTTAACTTTACTTTTAGACTTTAGAGATATAGCGCGGAAACATGCCCTTCGGCCCACCGAGTCCGCGCCGACCAGGGATCACCCCGTACACTAGCACTATCCTACACACTAGGGACAATTTATAATTTTTACCGAAGCCAATTAACCTACAAACCTGTAGTATAAGAAAATAACTGCAGATGCTGGTACAAATCGAAGGTATTTATTCACAAAATGCTGGAGTAACTCAGCAGGTCAAGCAGCATCTCGGGAGAGAAGGAATGGGCGACGTTTCGGGTCGAGACCCTTCTTCAGACCTACAAACCTGTTTGTCTTTGGAGTGTGGGAAGAAACTGGAACACCCGGAGAAAACCCATGTGGTCACGGGGAGAACGTACAAACTCTGTACAGACAGCACCCGCAGTTAGAATGGAACCCGGGTCTCTGGAGTGGTAAGGCAGCAACTCTACCGCTGCACCATTGTGCCGCCCTTACCTTAAACCAACAACATTAAAAGTTATTACTTGGTCATTACTGGATTACTATATATGGGGAAAAAAAGTGTTAAAACATTTTCATTGATTCTAAAATATCAAACACGGAGATTAAAACAGCACGAGAGAAAGAAAATTTGTCTTGCATGCACTTGCACAGCATAGAATACTTTCTTGCAAATGCACAGGACGAAAATAAGTATCCCAATGCTTTTGAGCCATTTAGAATGCGAACAACAATTCTTAATGAATTAAAACCAGAAAATCACCAAAATCCCATTTTGTAAACCGTAAAAATGAGACATGTATTCAAGACGCCAAATAGTTGCTGTATTTAATTAAAGGAAGCAACAAGTGCAATTGAGGAAAAGCAACAAAAGCAATTGAATAGAAGTGTTTGAAGAAGGATTTCGACCAGACACGTCACCCATTTCTTCTCTCCAGAGATGCTGCCTGTCCCGCTGAGTTACTTCAGCATTTTATGTCTAGATTCGGTTAAAACCAGCATCTGCATACTAATTAAACTAACGTCCATATTGTTAATCGGCAAGATTCTTTATGTGAATACTGAAACAACTGGTTCAAAGGGCATTAAGGAGTGAAATTATAGAAACTGTGGACAAATATTTACAAACAGAATACTTGAAGCGGTTTTTAAAATAAGATGCAGCTTACTTCATGTTTAAAAAGCATTTTACAAATTACGTCACAAGATTGAAATGGAAGTTTAAAATTTACAGAATATTACTACCAAGAATTTAGTTTTTGGCTCTCGTTTTTGTATTCAATAGGTCATCAGGTGTATTTTGAGGGTAATTTTGAATAAAATAAATCCATTTCATTACTAAATTTCTTCAAACTTTCAGATGTCGGAAATTGGCCATATAAAAGGAAACATTAAACTTTAGTTGGGAGCACAGCCCCATCACCCCAATGAAACAGTCAGCATTCTCTCTAATCCATGTCACCGAATGCAATACTAATGACTGAAAGGCCCACTCTCATCACCGTCTCCTCCACAGAAGCAATTTCTGCTATTCCAAAAAAGAAAATAAGTCATTTCTGTCATCAAAGGCTTGGAAACAGATGGGATAGATCTCTTACTTGCGTGCACTGCATTCCAAGTGACAAGAGTGCGCTTTTTCCAGCACCATCCCTAACTGGTACGAACTCCTACAACACTCTATCATAGCTGTTTATCTTAATAATGGCACTGGAATTTCAAAAGCCCACTCCCCCCAATTTCATAACCCAAGCTTCCACAACCCTAACAGAAACTTTAATTTTAAGGTACCCAGTGACTGTTTGGTTATCTCTACAATGAGCCAAAACAAAACAATTAAAGTTAAGAGATACAGCGCGGAAACAGGCCCTTCGGCCCACCAAGTCCGTGCTTGCCTACCTACACTAACCTACACACACTGGGGACATTTTTTTTACAACTTACCAAAGCCAATTAACCTACCAACCTGTACGTCTTTGGAGCTGGGGAAAACCCACGCAGGTCACGGGGAAAACATCCAAACTCCGTGCAGACAGCACCCGCAGTCTGGATTGAACCGGGGTCTCTGGCACTCTAAGGCAGCAAATCTACTGTCGTGCCGCCCAAAATATCTTTCAACCTTGGCACTGTAAGGCAGGTTCCATATTCCTCAATTGTTAAATGCCCTGCTCTTGGTAACTGTCAGCCAAACAGAGCAAAGGATTTCCATATTTCACAGAGAATATTAAAACTCTGGGATTTTGTACACTTGTAGATATGCATCTAAGTAATACTTAGCAGCTTCGAGATTAAAAGGGGAGAGAAAACAGAAATCAGACTCACAGAATGTCGAAAAGTACGGCACAGAAACAGGCCGGTCGGCCCACAGTGTCCATGCTGAACACGATGACTAGATCATGAGAGGAATAGTTCAGTTGAATGCACAGAATCTTTTGCCCAGATTAGAGGAATCGAGAACAAAAGGACATAGGTTTATGAGGGAGGGAAGATTAAATAGGAACTTGAGGGTCAACTTTTTTTACACAGAGGTTGCTGGGTGTTTGCAACAAGCTTCCAGTGGGGTAGATGAGGCAGGTGTTAGCAGAAACTTTAATGAGACATTTGGACAGGTACATGGATAGGACAGGTTTAGAGGGATATGGTCCAAGAGTGGGCAGGAGGTGCTGGTGTAGTCATATCGTATCATATCATATCATATATATACAGCCGGAAACAGGCCTTTTCGGCCCACCAAGTCCGTGCCGCCCAGCGATCCCCGTACATTAACACTTATCCTACACCCACTAGGGACAATTTTTACATTTACCCAGCCAATTAACCTACATACCTGTACGTCTTTGGAGTGTGGGAGGAAACCGAGAACGTACAAACTCCTTACAGTGCAGCACCCGTAGTCAGGATCGAACCTGAGTCTCCGGCGCTGCATTCGCTGTAAAGCAGCAACTCTACCGCTGCGCTACCGTACCGTACCATAGTCGGGGTATGTTGGTCAGCGTGGACAAGTTGGGCTCAAGGGCCTGTTTCCATGCTGTATGATTCTACAAATTAAACCTATCTGCTCTGCTTGCAGGTGATCCATATCACTCCATATCCATTCGCCTACCTCAAGGCCTCTTAAATCCCAATGTTGCATCTGCACGGTGGCGCAGCGGTAGAGTTGCTGCCTTACAGGGAATGCAGCGCCGGAGACTCAGGTTCGATCCTGACTAAGGGCGCCGTCTGTACGGAGTTTGTACGTTCTCCCCGTGACCCGCGTGGGTTTTCTCCGAGATCTTCGGTTTCCTCCCACACTCCAAAGACGTACAGGTATGTAGGTTAATTGACTGGGTAAATGTAAAAATTGTCCCTAGTGTGTGTAGGATAGTGTTAATGTGCGGGGATCGCTGGGCGGCGCGGACTCGGTGGGCCGAAGGGCCTGTTTCCTCGCTGTATCTCTAAATCTAAAAAAAAAATCTCCCGCTGCAACACATTCCAGAACTCACCACTCACGATGTACATCTCACTTTAAACTTTGTCCCTCTCACCTGAAAACCATGCCCCCCAGTCTTTGCCATTTCCACCCTGGGGAAAAAAGGTTCTGACCATCTACCCTATCTATGACTTCAATAATTAGGAAGTTAATTTTCACGTAAATTGGGATCAATTTTTACATCTTTCATTAATTAGTTCTAAATCTCTCTCTACATCACTGTCTAAATCTCTCGTTTCTCTTTTCCATGGCTCTCAGTCTGAAGAAACGTCTCGACCGAAAACGTCACCCTTTCCTTCTCTCCAGAGATGCTGCCTGTCCCGCTGAGTTACTCCAGCATTTTGTGTCTATCTACAGTAAAGTGAATCTTGTTCCTGTCCAAGGCTCTTTCCAGGTGAAAAAAAACCAATTGGCCTGTACCTGCATTGTGTGGAGATTAGCACACTCAATTTGATCGCCCTTGCAGATTGTGATCATTTTGCTGTCCACCTTGGTTTGGTTTGGAAACACCATCATGACCATCCAGTCATTCACCATTTTACTTCTCCATCATGTTCTGCTTTCCATTTTCTCAATGCTTAAGGAACCATGGCAGGTTTGGAAGTAGACTAGCAGACAGAATTTAGACACTGAATAGCCTACTTCTATGCTTTTGTACGCAGTCCTAAAACAGTGCAATGCACACTTTGGGCGTCTCAAACTAAGTATCTTGTCAGCCAAAAAGATTAACTTCTGACCTTAATCATTAGGTTTTCAGTCAAAAATCAATGGTAGATTGAGGTGCCTGGCCAAGCAAGACAGGTTTGCAAAGGGTTATAAAATTATTTGAGCGCTTTAAAGGGTAGGAGCTAAGTGCCTGTTCCCTCAGCTGACTGGTTAAGTAGGAGGTGATTCTGCTCCTTGGATAAGTGGTCAGCTATTTACAGCTGAGATAAGGAAAATTCGTTTGACTGGGAAGTTGTGAAACTTTGGAATAGTTATCCCAGAGGAACGTGAATAGTCTATCGTAGAGTTTGGAGTGTGCCAGGGTCTTGCCAAAACTATTATTAGATTCATCAATAAAAGGCAAGAGTGCCTAATTGTCATATGTATCAACAACGCAATCATGAAATTCTTACTTGGAAGCAGCATAGCTGCGTAACAACAATAAACATAAACCAAAACCTCATTCCACTCCTATTCTGACACCTGTCTTTGGCATCTTACATTGCTCTCAATGCAAGTTTGAGGAACAGCACCTCAGTTTTCATCGTGCATATTACAGCCTTAAGGACTCAATGAATGTAACAACGCACAACATTTTGGAGTAAGTTAGTGGGTCAGGCAGCATCTGTGGGGAGAATGGACTGGTAACGTTGAGTCGGGACCCTTCTTCAGATTCAAGAACTCAGATTGAGTCGAAAGAAGGGTCCAGCCCCGAAATGTCACCTGTTCATTCACTCCACAGATGACGCCTGACCCAGAGTGCTCCAGCAATTTGTGTTTCATTCAAGATTCCAGCATCCTCAGTTCCTTGTGTCTTCAACAAATGTAACAATTTCACATAATAAAGCCATCTTGCCCCTTACGTTTCCAGCGTTCATTTTTCTTCTCATCCCACCTCAGCTATTTCAGATTTCATTTGGCTCCTCTGACTAGCACTCTTGATATTAAATAGTCTTTAGCATCATATTTTAGCTGGAGTCACAAGCACCACTTGTGTAAGAAAATAACTGCAGATGCTGGTACAAATCGAAGGTATTTATTCACAAAATGCTGGAGTAACTCAGCAGGTCAGGCAGCATCTCAGGAGAGAAGGAATGGGCGACGTTTCGGGTCGAGGCCCTTCTGAAGCACAAGCACCACTTGTGTCCTCACCACGTGACAAATCTTCCCTTTCGCTCTCTTTGCTTTTCCACCATTTTCTACAGCTTAAGACTTGTTTTATTTCTAAATGTTCTCAGTGTTAACTCGGTTTCCCTTTCTACAGATGCTGAGTATTTCCAACTTTCTCCATTTCTATTTCAAAGCGTTTGTGCTATTACTAATGAGCTCGTTTCAGTGCATGATTCATTGTTCAGTGGATATATTTCTCCACCAAAGTTCTATGCTAAAGCTCTTAAGTGCAACCACTGGTTGATCGAATAGATTTTCACATGGGACAACGAAAATGCATCCTCTCAAATCGTAGCGTAAGAAAATAACTGCAGATGCTGGTACAAATCGAAGGTATTTATTCACAAAATGCTGGAGTAACTCAGCAGGTCAGGCAGCATCTCAGGAGAGAAGGAATGGGTGACGTTTTCGGGTCGAGACCCTTCTTCAGACTTTTACAGCCACTGCAAAACCCCAGTCATCTGGTGAATGTTTTTGATAAATTTCATGTAAAATATATGTGACATTTTCCAATTGCTTTTGACTGTTAGGAACAACGCACAGCGGTAGAGTTGCTGCCTTACAGCGAATGCAGCGCCGGAGACCCGGATTCGAACCTGATTACGGGCGCTGTCTGTACGGAGTTTGTACGTTCTCCCCGTGACCTGCGTGGGTTTTCTCCGAGATCTTCGGTTTCCTCCCACACTCCAAAGACGTACAGATTTGTAGGTTAATTGGCTGGGCAAATGTAAAAATTGTCCCGAGTGGGTGTTAATGTGCGGTGATCGCTGGTCAGTGTTGACCCAGTGGGCTGAAGGGCCTATTTCCGCTGTATCTCTAAACAAAAACTCATTAAAATCAATGATTTTAAAATATACTATTTAAATTGCATTTTTAAAAACTTAAGCAATTAAAATAACATCCAATTAATAAACTGCAACTTAGCCGTTTGTTATTTTTTTCTATAAAATCTCAGAATGGACTGGCATGGTGATCTAGTGCTCTACCCTAGGGGTGGAATACAGCCAAATCAAGGCATTAAAATCACAGTAGACTGTTACAAGTTTCGATAAAAGCATTTGAAGATCTATTTGGAGTTTCAGTTTAGTTTATTGTCACATGTACTGAGGTGCAGCAAAAAGCTTTTGTTGCATGCTGCCCAGTCAGCAGAAAGACAATACAGGATTACAATCGATCCATTTACAGTGCATAGATACACGATATGGGAATAACGGTTATCATATCATATCATATATCTACAGCCGGAAACAGGCCTTTTCGGCCCTCCAAGTCCGTGCCACCCAGTGATCCCCGTACATTAACACTATCCTACACCCACTAGGGACAATTTTTACATTTTACCCAGCCAATTAACCTACATACCTGTACGTCTTTGGAGTGTGGGAGGAAACCGAAGATCTTGGAGAAAACCCACGCAGGTCACGGGGAGAACGTACAAACTCCTTACAGTGCAGCACCCGTAGTCAGGATCGAACCTGTGTCTCCGGCGCTGCATTCGCTGTAAAGCAGCAACTCTACCGCTGCGCTACCATGCCGCCAAGGTAAAGCCAGCAAAGTCCAATCAAGGATAGTCATAGGGTCATCAAAGAGGTACAACATAGTTCAGCACTGCTCTTTGATTTTCTGAATGTAACAGTGCGACTCATATCCCTAAAATCGCAAACACATGCATACACACCCTATTTATACATTAAAACACCAACGCTAAAATGCCCACTTTGCTTGCCAGAAAAGTTGCCCTTTTCTCATTAATAAAAATAGCTCATTCTACCCACCTTTTCCAAAAAAATTACCCTTGAAGTGAGTTTCTGGAAAATGGGTAACCCTCTGAGTCACTGATTTAACTACAGTATTTCTTTATTTTTTCCACCGTTGTTGTCAGTCTACAGATAACACATAAATCCAATTAAGAGTGTTTGCAGTTAGTTTAAGCCTGCTAACCCTCACTTATCGGAGACATTCTGCTATCAAAGCAGGTTACATTCCAAGAGCTACTGCTGGAGGAATGTACATCCACCACAAAAGAAACAAAGCAGTCACATGAATGACACAGGCTATGTGGCCAGACTTCGCATGGACTTGGTAATGCATGGACTTGCACACGTCCGACAGATCTTCCTCTACAAAATACTTTTAGAAAATCAGTAAGGGTTAAAATCTGATTTATTCACCCCGTACAGCTGGGACTTCTACGTAGCTATCGGAAACCTGTTTGCTTCAAATACACCGGCATTCAGTACTCCGATCAATTTGGTAAGTGTAACGGATATTTTACTTTCGGCGGGCACTGTGAGACTATAAATAGTTTGCATGATTAAATGTCATACTACTTTGCTGATGCGGGCGAAATTTCTACAAAATGTTAAATTACAAGAAAAAATAAAAAGATCACGAATCTTTTTACATGTACAAAATCAAAACTTGGCCATAAGGTTCCTGTGCACTATTTTAGTCTTTACCCAATTTCACTCCAAAATAAGAAAGCATTCTTCAAGTTTGAACATTTAATTACTAGCCTTAAGAAATTCAAGGAAGAACATTCTTAAAAGTCGGTTCTTCAGTGTTTTTTTGATTTAGTAAGGATACATGGAAGCAATTCAGTGCTTTTTTTTAATATAGGGTCAGAAGTGCAGAGGATAAAATAGTAATAGGTAAACTACTTTGGAAAGAACTGCAGATGCTAGTTTAAATCGAAGGTAGGCACAAAACGCTGGATTAACTCAGCGGGACAGCATCTCTGGAGAGAAGGAATGGGCGACACTTTGGGTCGAGAGGGGTCTGAAGAAGGGTCTCTACCCGAAACGTCACCCATTCCTTCTCTCCAGAGATGCTGCATGTCCCACTGAGTTACTCCAGCATTTTGTGTCTACCTCCAATAGTAAACTACATTACATTGAATGCATTCTCAGTTCAGGATTGTTAATAATATTCTCCCCTCACCCCACCTACATAGACAGTATAGGAGTGTTGCCCTGGATTTGAATAAACAAAAGTAAGCATTTATCTCTATGGTAGATTGGCTTATTGGATGCAGGATATCAATTCCCTTATGTATATGTTTATAGCGTGCATTTGCACCAATGTAAAAATGACTAGTCTGTAAGATGATTCATAAACCCTGCATGGATAAATGGCTTGTGTCCCAGTAGCTATTTCAAAAAGTTGGTATCATGCACCTATTTAAATATTACAGTAGTGTGCAAAAAGATTCATAAACCCCTGCACGAATAAATAACTTCTGCCCCAATAGATATTTCAATAACATAATAAACCTGCTATTTACAGGTCAATCAACACAAACAACCTCATAATTTCCATTGATCAACACATCGATTAAAAGCTAGTGTGCATAAAATTTTTAATCTACCTTTGTACATCAAAATATGATCAAGTCAAGTTTTTTTTAACTCATATTTAGTTCTGTTCAACATTTTGGAGCACAGTCTTTTAAACATAATGAGTGCTCAGAACTCGTCATCTTAATATGGTATGGCACACATGCAGAAACATTGTTGATTTATTCTCAAAGTAGAATTATGTTGGGGTGAATCAAGCCAGGCTAGAGGGGTGGGGATAGCAACTAAAACAAGATAGTTTATCTCGTCCAACTTCTTCCCCTCCGTTATCAGGCTTCTGAATGGTCCTTCCATAAGCTAGGGTATTGTTTGATTCACTCGTTCCCCATTGACAACATTGGACTTTGCTGCAATGCTAACAACAGCACGGTGGCACAGTGGTAGAGTTGCTGCCTTACAGCGCCAGAGACCCAGGTGCAATCCTGACTACGGGTGCTGTCTGTACGGAGTTTGTACGTGCTCCCCGTGGCCTGCGTGGGTTTTCGCCAGATTCTCCGGATTCCTCACACTCTTAAGGCACAGGTTTGTGGGTTAATTGGCTTGATAAAATTGTAAATTGTCCCTAATGTGTAGGATAGTGTCAATGTGTGGGGATCGCTGGTCCATGCAGACTCGGTGGGCTAAAGGGCCTGGTTCCACACTATATTTCTAAATTAAACTATATCTGCACTCTATAATTTCCCGAGATCTTCGGTTTCCTCCCACACTCCAAAGCCATACAGGTTTGTAAGTTAATTAACTCAGTGTATTTGTAAATTGTCCCTATTGCGTGTAAGATAGCGTTAATGTGCGGGGATCGCTCGTCGGCGTGGACTCGATGGGCCGAA
This sequence comes from Rhinoraja longicauda, assembly GCF_053455715.1. Lineage (NCBI taxonomy): Eukaryota > Metazoa > Chordata > Chondrichthyes > Rajiformes > Arhynchobatidae > Rhinoraja > Rhinoraja longicauda. Next base: position 61,345,932 of record NC_135961.1, on the reverse strand, counting down.
GGGCCTGTTGCAAGCATTGTATCTCTAAATTAAACCTCAAACGTGCATGTGTTTTTTTACCCCCCCATTTAGGAACTTGTTTCGTTATATTTTTTTTAAAATGGAACTAGTGGCTCTTTTTCTGCTGGCAGAGGCAATGTTTTTTCATCTAAGAATTAACGGTTTGCCAATTAATCCGATAGAACATTTTTCGTTGCTTCTGAAAAAAACCTATTCCCAAAATGACAATCAGCTCTGTCTTACAAATCAGAACATCGAGAGCATTCCAGTTAATGCCTTCCAAAATGTCAGTGCTCTGGAAAGACTCGAGCTGTCACGCAACAATCTGACTTACGATGGCTTGCCCTGTGGATCCCTGAACATAACAACATTAAGGCACTTGGATGTGGCCAGTAATCAACTCACACGTGCCCCATTCTGTCTGCCGGTAGGTCTCAAATATCTGGACTTAAGCCACAACGCCATTCAGCAGATGGCATTTTCAAAGTTCATGAACCTCCACAACTTAACCACTTTACTTCTAAGTCATAATAAAATCTCAACAATCACCAATTCGGGGACCGTGCTCCCACACCTTGTTTCACTGGATCTCGGCTATAACAACTTAACAAAGTTACAATGGAAATTTAAAGGGCCCAATCTCACCTCTCTCAGACTGGAAGGAAATCCTTTGCAAATGATCAGCCCGCATGAATTCAGTCCTTTCCCCAAGCTTCAGTACCTTAACCTGTCCTCAACGTCTTTGGAATCATGCAGTCACAAAGCATTTGCGTCCACTACAGAAACCATCAAAGTACTCGATCTGAGCGAAAACCTTTTCAAAACCCGTAAGTACCAGTGACTCGTGTTTTTTTTTAAATTCGGTACCACAAAAATATAGATGTCTTGCTTCTCATTTATTTAGACTAGAGATCTACTCAATTGCACCAGCTTTTCTTGTACAACTCAACGAAAATCAGTGCGATGACTTTTGATTGTAGAGTTTAGAACTGCAAAATGCATTCAGTTTACAGAATCTCGTTACTTCAGCATTGGTTTATAAAATGCACACGCATTCCATAAAAGCATCCTTACCCTCATCATTAATCTACCATCTCTGGGAAATGTGATCATTGCATTTATTCTGCAGAGACTCAAAAATATTATGATGGCACTTTTGGGTGAATGGATGCATTTCTGAAGTGAGTTGCACATTTAATACTACACTGTACCACAAAATAATTGGAAAATGACTTTTCATTTTTAAAAAGCGATGTCATTTAAAATCTGGTTATTCATAAAGAGATCAGCTATGACCGAACGGTGGAGCATACTCAGAGGGCCGAATGGCCTAATTCCTCTCCTATTTCTTATGGTCTTACTGTTTTAAGCAAAAGACTGAGTGATTATAAAAGCTTACTTGTGATAAGCCCATTTTCGGTGGTATTCAGCTTTAAAGTTACTACATCAAAGTTATATTTTAAAATTCAGCACATGACAGATTAAAAATTACACAAGCTCACAAGTTATAGTAGAATGAGGCCATTCAGTCCATCGAGTCTACTCCACCATTCAAACATGGCTGACCTCTGCCTCCTAATCCCATTTTCCCTGCCTTCTCCCTACAAACTTTGACACCTGTTCTAATCAAGAATTTGTCTATCTCTGCCTTAAAATATATATCCACTGACTTGGCCATTACACGGCAGGCAATTAAGTACTGTGTGGGCATGGTGTTGATGGTGGGCACCCAAACAGCATGATGCAAACAAAATAATGTTCACCCATTTTAGAGACATAAGAGACAACAGATACGGTAACCTGGAGCAGAAAAACTAACAGCTATGGGAACTCCACAGGTTTGCATCTGTGGAAGCAAAGGGATAGTCAACAGATCCAGACTCTTATCAACGATCCCTTTGTTTTCGTAGATACTGTCTGACCCACTGAGTTCCTCTAGCAGTTTGTTTCTTTGCTCACTGATTTCACCCAAGCAGTCAGGTTTCTGGACTTGAAGTATCCACCCAAAAATATAAGACACCTCAAAGGCCTATCAAATAATAGAATGTCTTTACCAAAGACAGGATGTGTAGGAAGGAACCGCAGATGCTGGTTTACACCGAAGATAGACACAAAAAGCTGGAGTAACTCAGCGGGTCAGGCAGTATTTCTGGAAAAAAGGAATAGATGACGTTTCGGGTTGAGACCCTTCTTCAGACTGAGAGTCAGGGGAGAGGGAAACGAGAGATATGAAAAGGTACATAGAACAAATGAACGAAAGGCTTGCAAAAGAACAAATCAAAGCCAGCAACGATGATCAAGGAAAGGTGGAGCCCACAATTGTCTAATGTTGGCGGTGGAAAAGATGATAAAGACAGGGTCAGGTAAGGAATGTCACAATTTAGCATCTAAACGCAGGCCAAATCTTGTTTAGCAAATTCAATTACCTTATCAAGAAATCATATTATTGAGAAATTAGGAATTAAATTAGAGAACAACCAGAGACCCGGGTTCGATCCTGACCACGGGTGCCGCCTGAATGGAGTTTGTATGTTCTCCCCGGGACCGCGCGGGTTTTCTCCAAGACCTTCGGTTTCCCCCCCCCCCCCCACACTCCCACACTCCCACACTCCAAAGATGTACAGATTTGAATGCTAATTGGCTTGGCATAAATGTAAATTGTCCCTAATGTGTGTAGGATAGAGTTAATGTGCGGGGATCACTGGTCGGTGCAGACTCAGTGAGCCGAAGGACCTGTTTCTGCGCTGTATCACCGGACCAAAACAAACATATATCAAAATACGTACTCCAAAGACGTACAGGTATGTAGGTTAATTGGCTGGGTAAAATGTAAAAATTGTCCTTAGTGGGTGTAGGATAGTGTTAATGTACGGGGATCGCTGGGCGGCACGGACTTGGTGGGCCGAAAAGGCCTGTTTCCGGCTGTATATATATGATATGATATGAAAATAGACTAACCTACCATCAAAGTGAATTAGGGTTTTTTGGGAGGGTGAGGATAGTGGCTCAGAAGACATAGAAAAAGGAAAAAAGTCAGGTTTTGGTATTTGACAATAAAATTAAATTATTCCACTAGCAAGCTTAAGTTAGTATCTTAATTCTGATATCTCATACGAAAGAAAAGCCCTTAGCCCAAGACAACAACACAATTGAGAAGCAATGTAATTGGAGTTTAACAGATATGCTAAATAAACTAGAAGTGGTTAAAATCAAATGTGTACCTCGAAGAAATCAAAAATATGAACATTTCAAACTAAAAAGACTAAGATAAATGTCTGTGTCTTTCTTCCCCACTCTACAAAAGGCATTCCTCACCCTCAAATAGTTCCTCAAATTTATAATTTGAAAAGATGAGTTATTTTAAAATGACTAAAAATTGGATATTTGAGTTGTTTTGAGCACGATTAAACCCACACCATTCACAACCTTTTATGGCCAGAATATGAAAAAAAGATCTACACTGATCTCACCAAAGCATGTTTACTGGAGGGGTCAACGTTTAGGTATAAAAATTATGTCAGGCATGTGTTCAAAGTTGAGGAACAAATTTCAGATAAGGTGCAGTAAAAAAAGCTTTTCACCGTACACTTGACAATAATAAACCTAAGCTAGGGATTAATCGACTTAACCGCTAATAAACAAAATCCAGAAAAAAACCTCACTTACTATGTGTAAGTTATCAAAAATAGCTATGAAATGGCTATGTCTAAAAAAAACATCAATATTGCTATTTCCATGATAATTTACAAATATTGCGAGAAAATTATAATTTTAAGGAGGTGCTCATTTTTGAAGCAACGTTATCACTGATGGTCCCATGATCTGTTACAGCACAATCTATGATACTGATTGAGAGCCAACTATATGTACACTGGATGTGTAGGAAAGAAAACTGCAGATGCTGGTTTAAATCGAAGGTAGACACAAAATGATGGAGCAGCTCAGCGGTATATTCACTGTAGATATATACACTGGAGATAGACACAAAAAGCTGAAGCATCTCTGGAGAGAAGGAATGGGTGACCCGTCTGAAGAAGGGTCTCGACCCGAAACGTCACCTATTCCTTCTCTCCAGAGATGCTGCTTGTCCCGGAGTTACTCCAGCTTTTTGTGTCTATCTTCAGTTTAAATCAGCATCTGCAGTTCCGTCCTATATATATATATACACTGGGTCTTCAGAAGAACACACACGTTAATCATTAATTTACAATTACAGTTGACCGACAGTGCTTTGAAGGATTAAGCAATCTGCAGACTCTGTGGATGAGACGGCTGCCCTTTCTTCAGTCTCTGCCCGTTGACCTGTTCCTCCACACTTCAAGTCTCATTCATTTGAACTTGGAAGAGATTCCGCAGCTATATTTTGTGAACAGTAGCATGTTTGAACAACTCCGTCATTTACAGACACTTTCTCTCCAAAGGTAAACAATTCAACTTTCTTACAATTACAACCGTTTTCCTTGATGCATTTTGTTGATATCATGTAAAGATTTCATGTCTTTTTATGACATTTCTTCACTTATTTGTTAAATACAATCGGTATTTTCATTTGGAAAACGTAATACATTGACACCAACAAGTGACATAAAGTCAATGAACTCAAGACGATGTGGCTATTTAGTGTTCACCGAACACTTGCGCTCAGTCTGCCAAAGATTGCTAGATCTTCCGGTTGATAACCATTTTAACTCCCCATCCCATTCTGACCTGGGCCTCCTCCATTGAAAGAGTTAGGCCACACACAAACTGCAGGAAAAGCACCACTCGGGCAGTTTACAACCTAACGGTATGAACAATGAATTCTCCAATTCTAGGTAACTAATCTACAAACAGCACCCATTTTTAAATTCCATTTTTCCCCCCCTTTCCTTTCCTTCCTTCCTCCTCTCTTCCCCATGTCCCACTTGGTCTTGCATCCATCTCTCCCCTTCCCCCTCCCTTTCCACCCATATTCCTTGCTCTAGCTTCACAATTCACACCTCTTCTCTTCTCTCACACTTTTGCTCTTCATCTCTGGCCTTTGTCCAGCCATCTGCCTATCAACCTCCTCTCACCTTTATGCACCTATCACTCGCCAACCTTTGTCCTGCCCCCGTGCCTCTTTCAGAATTTATCCCCTGATACACCAGAGATGTTCCCTTTGTCCTATCCACCACCAACCCCATTCCTCACCCCACCTTCACCGCAAATGCAGACTTGTTTTCCTTTAGAGTTCTTACAGAAAGGATCATTGACCTGGAATGTTAACTCTGTATCTCTTTCCATAGATCCTGTCTGATAACCTGAGTGTTTTCTTTTTTCATTAGTCCCAAAACGACCTTACGTTAGTTAGTTAGTTCAACTGCTTGTTTTAAGCCTTCAAATTGGGTGCAAAAACAGGATGAGCGCAGCAAACTGTGACTGCCGTCATTTCACTACAATTTCTGGGATCAAACGCTTTTAATTTGTGAACTAAAAAAGGTTGAATTCTATAATCATCCAAATTAATGGACTAGTATGCACAATAGTGGAGGGATTTTTTAGCTTAAAACAATCCGGCAACTAAAATTGAGCAGCTTAGTCATAAAAATATTGTACTGACTACATTGAGCAGCAATGCAATGTTAAGCACTGTTTGTTCCATAACAGTTCTAGCCAAACAGGACAAGGTTGACCATCTAAAAATGGCATTGAAATACTCAATGTAGAACAATGTGTGACACAATATTAGAAACAAGAGGTTACTCGAACTTCAAGTAGCCCGTGCTTTTTCTCTCTCTCTCTCTCTCTCTCTCTCTCTCTCTGTCCCCACCCCCCATCCTAGTTCTCCGACTAGTCTCACTGTCCTCCAGGTTTAATTTTTACTGATTGTATGCCTCGTTGTCACCTTTCCCTCAGCTAACAATGAACTGTTCTACATTTTCCTTGATGCAATGAACGGGGATGTAATGCTGGGCCTACTCCAGGAATGAGTAGGTTAACCTAAGATGAGCGTTTGTCGGCACTGGGCCTGTACTCGATGGGGTTTAGAAGAATGAGGAGGGACCTCATGGAAATGTACAGAATAGTGAAAGGCTTGGATACAGTGGATGTGGAGAAGATGTTTCCACTCATGGGAGAGTCGAGGGCTAGAGGTCATAGTCTCAGAATTAAAAGGGGTTCCTTTAGGAAGGATATGAGGAGGAATTTCTTTAGTCAGAGGATAGTGAATCTGTGAAGTTCTTTGCCACAGAAGGCTGTGGAGGCCATCAATGGATATTTTTAAGGCATAGATAGATTCTTGATTAGTACGGGTGTCAGGGGACAGGAGAAGGCAGGAGAATGGGGTTAGGAGGGAGAGTTAGATCAGCCCTGACTGAATTGCAAAGTAGAACTGATAGGAGCAGAATGAGACCATTTGGCCCATCACTTATGATCTATGAGCATTGTCCCCTTTGACCTGTGCTTTCACACCTTACTCTTCCATATCTCTATGTCTCCCTCTCCCGACTCTCAATCTGAAGAAGGATCGCGACCCAAAACATCACCCATTCCTTCTCTCCAGAGATGCTGCCCATCCCACTGAGTTATTCCAGCATTTTCTGTCTATCTTCGGTGTAAACCCACATCTGCAGTCCCTTCCAACACAGATTAAAACAAAAGCAGACCCAATGTAGTATGTAATGTTAAAAGAAAAGAGTTTGTAGATACAAGTGCCTGCAAGGTCCTGTGCATTAGCAAAAAATTACTCACATAGTTCAATAGTGCTTGACACATATACAACTGCACAGTGACATTCATTTTGCATTTATTTCACATGCAGGCCATGTGTAACCATGTTTTAACCATGCAGACCATAAACATGCTTTGGTGCCTTTATTCAAAGTCTAAAGTCCGGTCGGCCCGCTCACTCGATGTCCAGGAGTAGTTCCCGCGAACCATCGTCTCTCTCCTCTCATCAAAGGGGTCAAGTGCGCAAAATGGCTGGGTTTCTCCATGACCCAGTGCAATAAAATAGCGCACGTCGTCATTTTAACAGGGCAACAAAAGAGAGTCAACCAACCAAAAACAGCATTTTAAGTGGTGCTATTTGCCATTCTAGCTGTAACCTGACAGAACTCAGACCCTGGACACGCTCCACTAATTCAACCGTCAAAATAACCCTCTTTGGAAACCCCTTGATGTGTAGCTGTGAGCTCACCTGGCTGACGAGGGAACCAGAAAGGACATTACTGACCAGGTAAGGCCATTGTTAATGATGCAGCAGTAACTTCAAATGTTAGTCAATCAGTACATTGCAATTCTATACTTCCAATTATAGAAGTATAATTATAGAAGTATAATTAAATGGATAGGACAAGTTTGGAGAGATATGGACCAAACCATATGGCAGGTGAGACTAATGTAGACAATAGACAATAGGTGCAGGAGTAGGCCATTCGGCCCTTCGAGCCAGCACCGCCATTCAATGTGATCATGGCTGATCATTCTCAATCAGTACCCTGTTCCTGCCTTCTCCCCATACCCCCTGACTCCGCTATCCTTAAGAGCTCTATCTAGCTCTCTCTTGAATGTATTCAGAGAATTGGCCTCCACTGCCCTCTGAGGCAGAGAATTCCACAGATTCACAACTCTCTGACTAAAAAAGTTTTTCCTCATCTCTGTTCTAAATGGCATACCCCTTATTCTTAAACTGTGGCCCCTGGTTCTGGACTCCCCCAACATTGGGAACATGTTTCCTGCCTCTAACATGTCCAACCCCTTAATAATCTTATACGTTTCAATAAGATCCCCTCTCATCCTTCTAAATTCCAGTGTATACAAACCTAGTCGCTCGAGTCTTTCAACATATGACAGTCCCGCCATTCCGGGAATTAACCTAGTAAACCTACGCTGCACGCCCTCAGCTGGGATATATTGGCTGGTGTGAGCAAGTTGGGCCAAAGGGCCTGTTTCCACACTGTATCATTCTATGCTCTTCAATCATTACAATATGTAGTTTTTTTATACAGCTTGCATAGAATCAGGAAATCAGAAAATTTGACAATGTCATGGTCGTGTAGATGCCAAATATTCTGTCTGTAAAAGGTCAGGCAAACACAGTCAATGCTCTCACATTAAAGCGTCAGTGATGGGCCTAGGTGGGCCGAAGGGACTTCATTGTAAGCTGAAGGCCTGTTCCTGAGCTGTACTGTTCCAAATAAGGTAACGTGAAGGTCTAAAGATGTTTCCCTTTGAGACTGTTGTGACACAGCAGGGGAATTTGACTCATATTAGCAGTGAGTAATCAAATACCGATGACAGTAATGCCAGAGGAATTTCGAAGACCGTAATTCAGACAATAGACAATAGGTGCAGGAGTAGGCCATTCGGCCCTTCGAGCCAGCACCGCCATTCACCGTGATCATGTCTGATCATCCACAATCAGTACCCCGTTCCTGCCTTCTCCCCATATCCCTTGACTCCGCTATCATCAGGAGCTCGATATAACTCTCTCTTGAAAGCATCTTTCAATAAGATCCCCTTTCATCCTTCTAAATTCCAGAGTATATATGCCCAGTCGCTCCTGTCTTTCAACATACGACAGTCCCGCCATTCTAGGAATTAACCTCGTGAACCTACGCTGCACTCCCTCAATAGTAAGAATGTCCTTCCTCAAATTTGGAGACCAAAACTTGACACAATACTTAAGATTACAGAAGCTCAATATATGATCCAGATCCACCACCAATTTTCCGGCACCCTCGAGTCCGTTTTGTCAGACCAGAGGTCACAGCCTCCAAGAGGAGTACCGGAGCGGTCCCACTGGGCGCCGATATACCGGCCCACAAAGTCGGCCTCGGAAATCGGTTATGGGAACGGATTCACCAGCTTTGGCTGAGCCGGAGTTCCACTGCCCCAGCCGCAGGGGGTAAATTCGACCTGCCGATCAGCTGCGGAAGTCCCGATAAGGTCGAGACTAGCCGTCTCACCTGGCCTAGATGCCACATTTCGGATGGGACTTCCAAGAGGGGAATATCAAATACCCTCTCATAATTTTGTCTGGATTACAGGGGTGCCGGAAAATCGGTGGTGGGCCTGCAATCGAAGCTACTGGCTTTGTCGTTTTATTTACTACAAGTGCACTAATATTGCTGATAAACCTAACACTAGTGTAAGAAAATAACTGCAGATGCTGGTACAAATTGAAGGTATTTATTCACAAAATGCTGGAGTAACTCAGGCAGCATCTCAGGAGAGAAGGAATGGGTGACGTTTCGGGTCAAGACCCTTTTACACTAGTGTTGTTTACAAATTGCTGTTGGGATTTATGTTCGATAATCAATTGTATAATACTAAACATGGAACTGTACAACACAGGAATGGATCCTCCGACCCACAATGTATGTGCCGAGCAAGAGGCCCAGCTGAACTGATCTCATCTGCCTGCACGTGATCCATATCCCTCTATTCCCTGCACTTTCATGCACTTCCAACTAAAGGCCTCTTAAACGCCACTATCGTATCTGCCCCCATCACCACCTCTAGCAATGCGTTCCAGGTCCCCACAACTCTCTGTGTAAAAAAAACATCCCCCGCACATCTCCATGAAACTTTTCCCCTCATACATTATAGCTATGCCCTCTAGTGTTGTACATTCCCACCCTGGGGAAAAATGTTCTGACTATCTACCCAATCTACTCATGCCTTTCGCAATATTCTGGCACAATTGTGCGCGGTGAAGAATATGCAGAGAAATGTAATCTTTTGATCAAATCATTGACTTTGATTCTTTTTGCTATGTAACGCATCTTCCTCTATGTGCAATAGAACAAATGATACCAGATGTGCAAAGAATGGTCGACAAAGAAAAATCTTATTGGCATACCTCATTGATCAATGCGACAAAAATGAAAACGCCGTGCAGAAATTACAGACTAATGTCAGATCTATGCAAAATCTTGCCAAGGCAAGCAGCACATTACCAACTCAAAGTTCAACTAGGTCTCAAATCGGCATCTCCTCATCTTTCACAGAGAGTATGAACCTGCTGAATATGTTTCTTTACACGTCTTCCATGTCAAGCTCTGATTCTTTACAAATTGAAGAAAGTGCCACACAAAATGATCAAGCTAGGAATGAAATTAAATCAAGGCTTAAAACATTAACAACGCTGCCCGACACAACCAGAGATCGAGTGGCTCCTGAACTTTATTCAACAACGGCCAGAGATTATATGGAGACAAGTACTTACTCAACAACCAAAAGACATCAAACAGAGCTGCAAACATACCCAACAACCTCCAGAAATAAAACCCTGACAACAACCAGAAGTCAAACCAGAACTAAACCCAAGCTGAAAAGCAGATATCAAAATAGGCCCAGGCCTGTTACAACCACCCGAGGAAAAACGACATCTGAATCTTACTCAACAACCTACAGAGTTCAAACAGACACCAAAACGTACCCAACAATCAGAGATCAAACACAGATCACACTTCACCCACCAACAGTCAGAGAGCAAACTGTGACTGAACCTGACTCGATAACTAGAGATCAAACTGTGACCGAGTCTTACTCAATAACCAGAGAACAAACTGTGACCGAGCCGTACTCAAATACCGGGGATCAAACTGTGACCGAGCCTTACATGATAATCAGAGATCAAACTGTGACCGAATCGAACTCAACGACAAACGGAGATCAAATGGTGATCAAGCCTTACTCAACAACTAGAGAACCCTTTGGGACTGAACTTCACCCATCGACAGTCAGAGATGACACTGTGGCTGAACGTACCACAGATCAAACTAGGACCGAACCTGACCCATCAACAATCGGAGACTATACAGCGATCAAATCGCACCCACCAACAACCAGCGATCATACTGGGACCAAGCCTTATCTGACTATCGCGGATCAAACTGGAACCAAACCTAACGGGACAATCGGAGACCAAACTGGGCATGAAGGTAACCTGACCATTACCTGGGAGCAAACCAGCCACAAATATTACCCATCTATTAACAGCGAGGATGCCAGCACTAAGCATTACCCAGCAGTGACATTGCAAACGTCAACACCACCAGAACGCTCCACAGTCTCCACCACCAAAAAGGGGCCGATATTTATACAGATTGAGGATGCCGATGACACCGAGTCTTTGGAGAAAGAAGAAATCACAAGTCCTCTACCCGGTGACTGTAATTATGATCCATGTAGACACTGGCAGGTACCTTGTCATGAGCTGCAACATTTGACAGACTGCCGGTGCCCTGCCACAACTGGGGAAGACGTCATCCCAGAGCCAGTGAAGATACAGAAGGTTATTAAGATTTCAGACAATGCAGCAGAAATCTACTGGTGCGCCCCTCGCTCTACAGTGCTGTATTACTATATTATCTATCAATCGGACGAGAACAGGCGTTTGTACAAGACGGACACCATCAAGCCCACATATCGGAGATATACCTTGCGTGACCTTACTGCAGACAGCACGTATCACACCTGTGTGGTGGCCGTGAATAATGCAGGATCAAGTACTGCAAGCAGCATCTGGCCCTCAAAGGGGCCCTGCTATATATTCAAGACGAAGCCAAACTACAACAATATTTTTTATATAACGTCTACGGTCATTATTGTCATTCTCTTCATACTTGTGGTTATCCTGTCTTTTTGCTTGTGCAAAATTCACCAAAAGAGACGGCTGATACATTTATCCAGCATAAGCTTGGATCCCCTCAGCTTGCAAAACCCAGCATTTGATGACCACCTGGAGCTGTCAGATCCAAGAACAGTACGCACAAGAACCCTAGACTCTGAACAGATTCTCTAACATTAAAACTTAAAATAACTCGGAGGTTATGACGCAGAGGTTAGTAACTCAGATAACCCCCCCCCCCCCACCCCAATGTAGCAATTTATAGCAGCATTTTGGAATTTTCTACACGTCATCAACTTCATTGTATTTTAGCAATCTCTACTGTAATTTATAAGAGTCCTCTCAGAAAGGGTAGAAGATACAGATTTTCAATTAATCATTTATTCACTTTGCTAGCCAGAAGAAATTAAATACATGTACGTGAAATGAAACAATACATCTCCTGTATGCGCTTCTTTGGAAAATAAAAAGATTTATACTGTGAGAAACATCTCCAGTGTTGCACATGTCTTTAAAACAACAATGCTTCATACAAATTGGATTCCTTTTTTATTGATTGAATTGATTGTATGATACAGCATGCGCTTCAAGAAAGGACCGAGATCTGCAAAGAGTAAATAACAAAATTGTGAAAGGCATTGGTGAGGCACACTAAGAGCATTGCATTTAGTTTTGGTCACCCTGATTTAGGAACGATGCCATTAAGCCTGAAGAAGATTTACGAGGATGCTCGGAGCCCGAGGGCCTGAGCTATAAGGAGAGGTTGAACAGGTTAGGACTTTTATTTCTTGGAGCGCAAGAGGCCGAGGTGTATAAAATCATGAGGGGAATAGATAGGGTGAATGCAGTCTTTTTTCCCTCAAAGTAGAGAGGAATCGTGTACTTGAGGGCATAGAGAGGGGAAATTTAATAGAAATCCGAGGGGCAACTTTGTGGTAAGTATACGGATCGAGCTGCCAGAGGAAGAAGTTGAGGTAGGTGCAAAAACAATATCTAAAATACACTTTGACTGGTACATGGGTAAGAAAGATTTAGAGCGTGTACAGGCAAATGAGTCTAACTTAGATGGGAGATCTCAGTCTGCAAGGTTAAGTTGGGCCAAAGGACTTGTTCCTGTGCTATATTTCTCTGTGACTCTCAAGGCAGGAAGTACAGAAAGTCTGGGGTAACAAACCAGTGAATGTTTTTGAAGCGTATACCTTCCAATTTGAAATGTAATCAGACAGTTGCTTTAAAAGTGAAATTAAAAGAGAGTTAGATAGAGCACTATGAGCGAGTGGAATCAAGGGATATGGGGAGAAGGCAGGCATAGTTTACTGATTGTGGATGATCAGCCATGATCACAATAAATGGCGGTGCTGGCTCAAAGGGCCAAATGGCCACCTCCTGCACCTATTTTCTATGTTTCTAAATGTTTTGACCTGCTAGGTTTTCTTTTCAAAGTTTTGATCTACATTATAGAACCAGAAATATTAATTATTCAATTCTTCCTCAGATACTGCCTTTCCATTGAATGATTGCAGTGGGTTTTTTTTCAACATAAACACGTGATTGGGGATACACTTGTCAGAATCTGCATATTTTGTTTTTTGTTCGTAACCGCATTCAATATATCCAACCTCCAACTAAAGAGTTCCCTTGCTTTTGGATCAAAAGTACCTTTGAGCGGAATTCACTGTCTGGCATGCTTTTCTGCAAAATCAGGGAGGCACGGAGGCGCAGCGTTAGAGTTGCTGCCTTACAGCGAATGCAGCGCCGGAGACTCGGGTTCGATCCTGACTACGGGCGCCGTCTATACGGAGTTTGTAAGTTCTCCCCGTGACCTGCGTGGGTTTTCTCCGAGATCTTCGGTTTCCTCCCACACTCCAAAGACGTACAGGTATGTAGGTTAATTGACTGGGTAATATGTAAAAATTGTCCCTAGTGTGTGTAGGATAGTGTTAATGTGCGGGGATCGCTGGGCGGCACGGACTCGGTGGGCCGAAGGGCCTGTTTCCGCGCTGTATCTCTAAGTCTAAAAAAAAAATCCTCTTCTAGTTTATAAAAAGCGTTATAGGGCATCTGCATTTTATAATCTTATATCCATTTAGGTTTTTAAATATTAAATAATATTTTACGCAAAGGTGCAGGTTCTAAACATCATTTCTAGTACTCAAGCATATTTATATTAGCCGATAAGTTGGATAAATCCTTCAAAGCAAGACTATTTTTCAGGCTTCCACAACTTACAGAGGCAACAACACTCATCAGACTCAACCAATTCAATGGATGCCAACCTTTGTGAGATGCAATAGATGAGGCAGGAACATTAATGATGTTTAAAAGACATTGGGACAGATATATGGATCGGAAAGGTTCAGAGGGATATGAGCCAAACGCAAGCAAATGGGACGAGAGTTGATGGGATGACAAGAGTATGGGCAAGTTTGGCCAAAGGACCTGTATCCCTATTCTATGACTCCATGGCAAATATTTGAAGCTCAAAGCTAATTAGAGAAGATTTGAACCCAGAGGAAAGAATAATAACAAAGCCAAAACTATTTGCGCCACAAGTCAATCAATTTCAGTTCATTAATGCAGGAAAGAAAGGTACATCCAATTGAAGGGGTAGGCTACAAAACCACCAGCATATCCAAACAGGAACTTCAAGAGAAGAAAAGTAACCTGACTCCCTATACATTGGATAATATGAAGGAGTGGCAGTAACAACGGAGGCTATTCTCTAACTTGCCATCAACAAGTCAAGTTCGAGACAATAGACAATAGACAATAGATGCAGGAGTAGGCCATTCAGCCCTTCGAGCCAGCACCGCCATTCAATGCGATCATGGCTGATGACTGACATGGCTGACATGGTCTGGGAAGTGGTTGTACTATGATAATTGGAGTTGAGCCTCAGATTAGGAAGCTAGGTTTTTGCTGAGAATATTTTGCAAGCAATCTGGGGCAAATCAAAGCACTGTGTGTCCAAGTTGGAAGAGAAGTTGAATTGCAAAAGACTCTTCTCCATTCTTAATGAAACAGTAATATTTAGTCGTTTAAAAACTGGAAATACATTAACTGCAACTATAAAAAAGGAATTTACTCATACAGTTGAACACAACAATTAACCAACTTTAAGCGAAGTCAATTTAGCATGCAACTTTTATTATATCGAAGTAATTTGGAAATTAAGTACATTTGCATATTTTGAAATGGTAAATTCATACTAAAGGTTTAAAACTCGCTACAAAGAAATACTCCAGCTGCGGAAAAAGTTCTTATGTTATAGACTAGCATTCAACATTTGTTTACTTCATGATCAAGAACAACAGTTACTTTTCTTATCTGGGTTTAGAATTTATAAAAAAAAAAAAAGTTATCACTAGGGTGATGTTTTCAATGGATTCTAGTCTTGAGTACTATTATTATCCAGAAATAATAATGTACAAGAAATCTTTTAGTCAACATAGTTGAAAAAAAAGTTGGCCCAGTAATTGTTCATTATTTCAGTGCTCAATTCCATACTAGTTAAAATAGTTTACCAATCACAGAAAAAAATAAATCATTGCAATATTTGATGCAAGGACATTTTTACATTTCTTAGTTTAACAGCCAAAAGTTAAAAGACTCCCATTTGTGATACTTTACAAAAAATATATTTGTATATTTACAAAAAATATCTATATTTAAAATATATTAAAACTGCCCAATACATAGGGCCAAATGTCACTGCTTGAAAAAGATCACTTCAGACAGTATTATTTTTTTAAATTATACTCCAATGTTGTTGGAACATGCTTATATATTTAAAAACTGAACCAACAAGCAATATTTCACTGGGTAAAGGTACCTGAAGGACAATGGTACGGTTCACAATTTGGATGTTGCGAACTCTGGAGTCATCAGTTCTTCATGAATTTAGTTATACATTAAATAGAACAAAGCATGCATATTCTAACCTTTCATATGTCATCCTCCTTTAGGCCAGCTAAAAGCAATGTTACATTAAAATAATTAAGTGTATTTTGTCTTTACTCTTATGGCACTGCATCAGTAACTTGTGATTTGCTCTGCAATGCTGTAAAAGTACAAAATATTTATTATTGCAGAGCTTCAATAACTACAAGTGAAAGAGAAATATATGGATTACTGTACGAAAAGAAAAGCTGGAAGAATATTTCCTTTGAAAAATATTAATTCTGCACCATTACCGTTTACAAGGCAACTTTACAAGTCTAACCAATAAAGTTTGCTTACATAAATTATTTCTATGTACACTCTGAATATGAATTAGAAACATATTATACAGAGAGCCACTAGTTGCTCGTTCAGGTTAACTAATTTAATTTGTTATCCTCATTTGAAGTTGCCTATCCTCAATGAAAACACACATTTGGAAGTTTCACCTTTGAAATGAAACATTAAACCTAAGTTCCACGCAGCCTCAAAGATGGATGCAAATGGCTCCCTTACACTGTTTTGAACAGATAATCAAGTA
Source organism: Rhinoraja longicauda (assembly GCF_053455715.1). Classification (NCBI taxonomy): domain Eukaryota; kingdom Metazoa; phylum Chordata; class Chondrichthyes; order Rajiformes; family Arhynchobatidae; genus Rhinoraja; species Rhinoraja longicauda. The sequence continues at coordinate 61,329,853 of NC_135961.1, read as the reverse complement.
GTTATCTTATTGCGTAGGAAGGAACTGCATATGCTGGCTTAAAACAAAGATAGACACAAAATGCTGGAGTAACTCAGTGGGACAGGCAGCATCTCTGGAGAGAAGGAAAGAGCAATGTTTCGAAGAAGGGTCCCAATCCGAAACATCACCCATTCCAGTTATTCCAGCATTGTGTGTCTATCTTCATTTTATTACATTCTGTGCAAGTTATTGCTGATTTTTTTTTGCAACAGTGATGCCTTAAACTAGTTTGGCTGACAATTAAACTCTTTTGGATGTCTTGAGGTTGTGGAAATGATTTCCCCTTCTGTAACTGCATTTGGCAGTATCAAGAGACATCAAGACATATTAATCAAGATGAAATGGAGCAAACAGATGAAGCAACTGACAAGCTAATATTATTATATCATCATGCCATCCTTGCTCAGAAAGGATCTAGTCAAATGCCATGCTCAAATGCACTGATGTTATCTTCTTCCAAAACCAAGACAGAACATCTTTGTATAAGAAAATAACTGCAGATGCTGGTACAAATCGATTTATTCACAAAATGCTGGAGTAACTCAGCAGGTCAGGCAGCATCTCGGGAGAGAAGGAATGGGTGACGTTTCGGGTCGAGACCCTTCTTCAGTCTGAAGAAGGGTCTCGACCCGAAACGTCACCCATTCCTTCTTCTCCCGAGATGCTGCCTGGCCTGCTGAGTTACTCCAGCATTTTGTGAATAGACAGAACATATTTTCTTTGTTCACATAATAGATATGTGGTACATTGTCAAAACACAACAGAATAATTTAGCTGCATCCATGCAGGACACATATTAAGATTATTACTTGCTTGTATAGAGCTACAAATCCTAGTATTAAATTTATCTTGCCTGGCAGAACAGAATTTTTCTGAATACTGTGCAGCTTCGATGAGCTATTTACAGTTTTTGCATTGGGCATAAAATAAGTTCATACTGATTCAACACTGAACCATTGACAGGGAGGGGAGTGATAAAGAATTTGTGAACGCAATAAACATTTCCGAACATCTTACATTTACCAAACTAAAATCTTTCGAAACAACAGAGGTGCAAGATAATTATTGGGGGGTTTTCCCCCAGAATTAGTTCACAGAACTATTGTGGCAACATTCACATGGGAGGTAGTGGAGTAAACTATCATGTTCCATGGTCCCAAATAATTCCCACACAGTTTCTATGTCTAGAATGGACCTATTTTGCTTGTATTCTCTTACAGCGTGATGAGAATGAATTAATATATTTCTAGCTCACAAATAAGCAGCAAATTAGTAACTCCAAGTTTAGACATAGAAATAGGAAAATTGTGATTTAATCAAAAAATTTAAAAAATTGACAATTAGAAATAATACTTTTTAAAAAAAGTTGAAATGTGTCAAGCTTATGGTGGCATGCGCAGCAATAAGAAACTTTAATGATTGTATTCATAAACAGAATTTGCTCCTTTAAACTTGGATTGTCCACAAAAAAAATAATTAGAGCAGCATTAAAAGATGATATCTAATGATGAAGGCAATTTGGCTTGAACTAAAACAGCTGAGAAACAATGTTTCAAAATAAATTTAGATAAATTCAAGAAAACATTCACATCAATTTCATAAAGAGGCTTATGATAAGATGATAATCAAATTGCTATTGCCTAAAATTGTTTCCAGGAATGAAAGTCCAAGATGATTTTCATGGTTTATCCATCTGGGTTATAGTGTGTAAAAAAAGAATCCACTGAAGGCCAATGTGCCAAAGGCCTTTTTGACCACCCTATCTACTATGATGCCACTTTCAACGAACTATTTACCTATATTCCAAGATCCCTCTGCTCCATAGCATTCCCCAGAGCCCGACCATTCACTGTGTAGGTTTTGCCCAAGATGTCCAAGATACAGGAGGCAAATTTGAATAACATATGGTCCAAGATAATCAGGTCAACAAAAGGTGTCCATTAGATCGCAGAGTTAGTTACTCACCAGATCAGTAACGCCCGCCAAGGTAAAAAGACCAAGGGCTAGGTTGAATTCTTCTTCTACTATTAGGTAGCCCAAGTATGGTGACAAGCCAATCCTTGCCATACAGAGTAAGTTTGGAATTGTCCATGGATTTTCATACTACAAACAAATAAAACAAAGTTATTATTTTCATATATAGTCCAGATCACCACAAAAAGAACTTATTTTTTAATGTTTTACATCTTAAAATGTACATAAAAACAGAAATCCACAGGGCCTGTTCAGGTATATCAAAGAATATTGTGGGAAGCATTTAGTTTAGATAGAGATACAGCACGGAAACAGATCCTTTGGCCCACCAAGTCTGCGCCGACCAGTGATTCCTGTACACTAACACTATCCTACACATTAGGGACTATTTTACTGAAGTCAATTACCGACAAACCTATATGACTTTAGAATGTGGGAGGAAGACAAAGAAGGGACAAAGGGAGAGATTGAACTTTATTTTCACCTTCCATCACAGTGAGGAATGTGGAGGAGTCATGTGGTGGATGTTCATGTTAAAACGGATTTTGTTGCTTTTTATTGTTATGACTGTATGGCAAATGAAGTTCCTCGTAGGTTGCAAAACATACTTGGCTAATAAAGTATTATTGTGATTGAAACCAGAGCACCCAGAGAAAACTTAGGCGGTCACAGGAAGAACGTACAAACTCCGTATAGACAATACCCTTAGTCGGAATTGAGCCCAGGTCTCTTGTACTGTAAGGCAGCAACTCTACCGCTGCGTCACTGTGCCGCCCTGAAGCTAAAACGTGAGGTGGTTAATATTCCTTTATACAATAAGGGCTGCAAAGAAAACCTTGGGAACTATAGTAAGCCTAATGTCTGTGGTAGGCAAGTCACTTGAGGGGATTCTGAAAGATAAGATATACATGCATTTGGAAAGACAAGAGTTGATTATGGATAGTCAGCATGGCTTTGTGCATGGAAGATCATGTCTCAAGCATTTGATAGACTTTTCGAAGATGCATCCAAGAAGGTCGATAATACCAAGGAGGTAGAAATAATCTAATTGGTCTTCAGCAAGGCCTTTGATAAAGTTCCGCATGGTAGGCTGCTCTGGAAGGTTAGATTGCATGAGATCCAGGGAGAGCTAGCTAAATAGATACACAAGTGGCTTGGTGGTAGGAGGCAGAACGTGATGGTGGAAGATTGTTTTCCGTATGGAGGCACATGAGCAGTAATGTGCCTCAGGGCTCAATGTTGAGCCCATTATTGTTTGTCATCTACATCAATGATTTGGAAGAGAATGATTTGTAAATTTGCAAGTGACACTAAAATAGGTGGCATCAGTGACAGTAAAGAATTACTGCAGGTAAGTGGGCTGAGGAACACAGAGTTTAATTCAGATACATTTGAGGTATTGTAATTTGTGAAGTGATACCAAGTTAGGACTTTCACAGCGAACTTCAGATGATGGACCAGGGGACGGAAAGCTGGTCAAGAGAGGTGGGGGGGGGGGGTCAGGCAAAGCCTGACAAGTGACAACAGGTAACAGGTGAGGGTTTACAGAATAGGACACAAAATGCTGGAGAAACTCAAGGAGTCAGACAGTATCTCTGGAGAACATGTCCCTTTTGGGACAGGATGCTTCAGACACATCTGAAAAATGTCACCTACAGTCTGAAGAAGGTCCTGACCCAAAACATCATCTATCCCTGTCCTCCAGAGATGCTACCTGACCCGCTGAGTTACTCCAGCACTTTTTGTCATTTTTTATAAACCAACACCTGCAGTCCTTTGTTTCAAGGGGTGAGGGTTGATTGGCAGATCAATAGAGATAGTGACAAAGGCTATAGGGCAAAATGGAGATAAAAAGTTGTCAGATAATGAAAAAAAGAGTCGTGACATGTAATGCAGGAGGGAGGGTTATGGGTGGAAGGAGTCGGGAGCGCTAAGAGGGGAGATAAAAGGGAAATGGGGGACTTAAGAGTGGGTGGGGTGTGAGATGAGTCGAAGGTGGTGAAAGGAACAGGGTGAAAGTGGTGGTGGGAGAATGCGTCCATTTCCTTGAGTTCGTCGAGCATTTTGTTTTTTGCTCAAGATTTCAGCATCTGTAGTCTTTTGTACCTTCAATAAATAAATGTTGTTGAATCTACCAAATAAGTGCAGGTTGTTTTTGGATCTGGTCTGAATCTCTTTCATTTATTTCAAAGATCAATCAAGTGACATAATTAGTAGTTCCCATGTTTTTGATTAGTCTATGAAATCCAAAAGGATTATTACACATGTAGCCAACATGCATTGGCAGATATAAATGAATAGCTGAAAAAGGGTCTCGACCCGAAATGTCACCCATTCCTTCTCTCCAGAGATGCTGCCTGACCCACTGAGTTACTCCAGCATTTTGCGTCTACCTTCCATTTAAACCAGCATCTGCAGTTATTTTCCTACACAATAGTATTTTGAAGGTCGACACAAAATGCTAGAGTAACTCAGCGGGTCAGGCAGCATCTCTGGAGAAAAGGAAAAGGTGACGTCTCAGGTCTGAAGAAAGGTCTCAACCCGAAACGTCACCCATCCCTTTTCTTCAGAGATGCTGCCTGACCCGCTGAGTTACGCCAGCATTTTGGGTCTATCGTCGATGTAAACCAGCATCTGCAGTTCCTTCCTACACATTAATAGTATTTTGGCTTCCTTTCCCAAATGAATTTAAACGGAGTCAGTACTTCAGCAAATGATCGCATCCTATGACCCTGCATGATCTTCCTCATCAGTAAAAGCTGCATTCACAGTGGTGGAACCTAGTTGAAGCCATATCATATCATATATCTACAGCCGGAAACAGGCCTTTTTCGGCCCTCCAAGTCCGTGCCACCCAGTGATCCCCGTACATTAACACTATCCTACACCCACTAGGGACAATTTTTACATTTACCCAGCCAATTAACCTACATACCTGTACGTCTTTGGAGTGTGGGAGGAAACCGAAGATCTCGGAGAAAACCCACGCAGGTCACGGGGAGAACGTACAAACTCCTTACAGTGCAGCACCCGTAGTCAGGATCGAACCTGAGTCTCCGGCGCTGCATTCGCTGTAAAGCAGCAACTCTACCGCTGTGCTACCGTGCCGCCCTGAACATGTGATGGTCAGTTCATATGTCCACAATCCATAGGAGCAGAAGTAGGCCATTCGTCCCATAGAGTCTACTCCATCATTCAATCATGCATGATCTAACAATCCCTCTCAACCTCATTCCCCAGCCTTCTCCCCATAACCCTTGACACCCTTGCCAATCAAGTATCTGTCAATCTACGCCTTAAAAATACCCAATGACTGTGGCAATGAATTCCACAAATTCACCACCGTCTGACTAAAGAAATTCCTCATCTCCTCTCCAAAGGTACGTCTGTTTATTCTGAGACTGTCCCCTCTGGTTCTAGACTCTCACACTGGTGGAAACATCCTCTCCACATCCAATTTGTCAGCAACAAATCTAATAGGGAATATGGTTTTTAAAAAACTGCTTTATCCAAAGTGGCAAAGAGTTGGAAGTCACTACCGCAGGGAGTGGTTGAAGCGAGTGATGTTTAAGGGGAAGTTGCTCAAGCACATACGGGAAGAGAGTGTGATGTTAACCGATTAAGAAATATAGTGACATAAGGAATTGCAGATGCTGAAATCTTGAGCAAAATACAAAGTTTTGGAGGAACTCAGCAGGTCAGGCAACATCTTTGTTTGTCATGACATGAGAAATCTTTGTTTGAGAAAAGCTTTGTTTTGCATGCTATTCAATCTGATCAGATAATAATACACATAAACACAATCATGCCAAACTCAAGTACAAAGGGAAAGTTACAGAGTGCAGAATATAGTTCTGTGTTGTAGTGCACAAGTTCCATAGACAAAAGTATATTGTCTGCAATGGAATAGAGGCGAATTGGACAGTATCCTAGCTTATAGAATCATAGGGTCATATAGTGTGGAAGCAGGCCCTTCGGCCTTACTTGCCAACAACGACCAACATGTCCCATCTACACTAGTCCCACCTGCCTGCATTTAGCCCATATCCCTCCAAACCTATCCTTTCCACTTACCTGTCTAATTGTCTTAAACGTTGCAAAAGTCACTGCTTCAACTATCTCCTCCGGCAGCTCGTTCCATACACCCACCACCCATTGTGTGAAAAAGTTACCCCTTAGGTAAATGTTTCCCCCTTCACCTTAAACCTATGTCCGCTGGTCCTCGATTCCCTTACTCTGGGCAAGAGAATGTGCGTCCACCCAATCTATTCCTCGCATGATTTTAAACACCTTTAAAAGATCACCCCTCATCCTCCTGCGCTCCAAGAGATAGGGTCCCAGCCTACTCAACCTCTCCCTGTAACTCAGGCCCTCGTGTCCTGACAACATTCTCATAAATCTTCTCCGTACCCTGTCCAGCTTAACATCCGAACTGCACACAATACTCTAAATGAGGCCTCATCAACATCTTATACATTCCTCTCATTTTATACACCTCTATAAGATCACCCATCCTCCTGCGCCCCATGGGATAGTCCTAGCCTGCTCAACCTCAAGTTCAGGCCCTCGAGTCCTGGCAACATGATTTTATACACCTCTAAAAGACGAAAGGGTCTCTAATAAGTAATCCCATCTGGGATGCTGCCTGGCCAGCTGAGTCCATCCAGCACTTTGAGATTGACAACATATTCTCAAAATTCCTCTCATGATTTTACACACCTCTGTAAGGAGAAGGGGTCTCTAATAAGTAATCCAGAGAAAACATAGATGTCTATGTTTTCTATATAATAAATAATGCCTTCACAGATGCTGCCCGGCCCGCTGAGTTCATCCAGCACTTTGAGATTGACAACACCTATATTCCTCCGACGATTTTATATACCTCTACAAGGCTCTTTAATAAGTAATCCCTCCAGAGATGCTGCCTGGTCCTCCGAGTCTTTGAGATTGACACCACCTATATACCTCTCACGATTTTATATACCTCTACAAGGCTCTCTAATAAGTAATCTCTCCACAGATGCTGCCTGGTCCCGAGTCCATCCAGCACTTTGAGATTGACAACACCTATATTCCTCTCACGATTTTATATACCTCCACAAGGGACAAGGCTCTCTAATAAGTGATTTTATATACCTCTACAAGAAGGCTCTCTAATAAGTAACTCCTCCACAGATGCTGCCTGGCCCGCTGAGTCCATCCAGTACTGTCTTTGAGATTGACACCTATATTCCTCTCACGAATGTATATACCTCCACACGGCTCTCTAATAAATGATTGTATATACCTCCACCAGGCTCTCTAATAAGTGATTGTATATACCTCCACACGGCTCTCTAATAAGTGATTGTATATACCTCCACAAGGCTCTCTAATAAGTGATTGTATATACCTGCACAAGGCTCTCTAATAAGTGATTGTATATATCTCTACAAGGCTCTCTAATAAGTGATTGTATATACCTGCACAAGGCTCTCTAATAAGTGATTGTATATATCTCTACAAGACTCTCTAATAAGTGATTGTATATACCTGCACAAGGCTCTCTAATAAGTGATTGTATATACCTCCACACGGCTCTCTAATAAGTGATTGTATATACCTCCACACGGCTCTCTAATAAGTGATTGTATATACCTCCACACGGCTCTCTAATAAGTGATTGTATATACCTCCACACGGCTCTCTAATAAGTGATTGTATATACCTCCACACGGCTCTCTAATAAGTAACCCCTCCACAGATGCTGCCTGGTCCTGAGTCCATCCTGCACTTTGAGTCAGGTCTGAAGCTGAGGACAGGGCAGGGGGCCAGCATGGGCATGAGGGGCAGAAGGGCCGCGTTATCTTGTACCGCCTGGACTCACCAGCTCTGGGGTCCCGGCTCCGGCCGCCGCTCTCCCCTCGCCCTCCTCCGCGGCCCTCGGGTACGAGCAGGGCTCGGCCGCTTGTCTCTTGGGGGCGGGTTTGCCGGCTCCGTTGGCGCCGTTGCGGCGGGAGAGGCAGGAGGCCTGGTGCCGGGGGAAGTAGCCTGGGCCTGTGCCTGGGCCTGGGCCTGGACGTGACCGGGTAACCGTGAACCTGAGGTGGGCCAAGGAGGGGAAAGAAGGCGGCGGTAGTAGCAGCGGCGGCGGTGAGGCCGGGCGTTGGTGGAGGTGGAGGTGGACGCCGAGGCCTGGGCCTGCCCTCGGCTCCCCCGTCCCCCCTCCTCCTCCTCCTCCTCCTCTCCCCGGCCGGCTCAGCGCCTTCCCCACGCCGCCCAGAGTCCAGCGGCATCGGCGCAGCAACATGCTCTGCCCCCCCCCCGAGGGCCGTCAATGGGAGAGCCGCCGCCGCCGTCTACCCGTCTACACTGAACATCCTCTCACCGGGACAGGTCTCTCTCTCTCTCTCTCTCTCTCTCTCTCTCCCTCTCTCCCTCTCTCCTCTCTCCTCTCTCCTCCCCCCTCACCCTTCAGGGAGGGCACCTGCTTAAAGGCGCCTGTTGCGAGACGAACAAAACAAATATCTCCTCTCAAAGCCGCCCTCTAGATGGGGCCTGAAGGTCACCTCAGGTACTTATCAACCAGACTCAGCAGTATAACATATAACATACAACAACTACAGCATGGAAACAGGCCTGTCCGGCCCTACCAGTCCACGCCGACCATTCTCCCTGACCTAGTCTCATCTACCTGCACTCAGACCATAACCCTCCAATCCCCTCCTATCCATATTTACTCTTAAATAATAAAATCGAGCCAGCCTCCACCACTTCCACCGGAAGCCCATTCCATACAGCCACCACCCTCTGAGTAAAGAAGTTCCCCCTCATGTTACCCCTAAACCTTTGTCCCTCAATTCTGAAGCTATGTCCCCTTGTTGGAATCTTCCCCACTCTCAAAGGGAAAAGCCTACCCACGTCAACTCTGTCCGTCCCTCTCAAAATTTTAAAAACCTCTATCAAGTCCCCCCTCAACCTTCTACGCTCCAAAGAATAAAGACCCAACCTGTTCAACCTCTCTCTGTAGCCTAAGTGCTGAAACCCAGGCAACATTCTAGTAAATCTCCTCTGTACCCTCTCCATTTTGTCGACATCCTTCCTATAATTTGGCGACCAGAACTGCACACCATACTCCAGATTCGGCCTCACCAATGCCCTGTACAATTTCAACATTACATCCCAACTTCTATACTCGATGCTCTGATTTATAAAGGCAAGCATACCAAACGCCTTCTTCACCACCCTATCCACATGAGATTCCACCTTCAGGGAACAATGCAGTTATTCCCAGATCCCTCTGTTCCACTGCATTCCTCAATTCCCTACCATTTACCCTGTACGTCCTATTTTGATTTGTCCTACCAAAATGCAGCACCTCACACTTATCAGCATTAAACTCCATCTGCCATCTTTCAGCCCACCCTTCCAAAAGGCCCAAGTCTCTCTGTAGACTTTGAAAATCTACCTCACTATCAACTATGTCAAGTCAAGTTTATTTGTCACATACATACACGATGTGCAGTGAAATGAAAGTGGCAATGCCTGCGGATTGTGCACAAAAAAAGAATTACGGTTACAGCATATAAATTAAAGTTAATATAGAGAAGGCAAAATTTAGTCCCTGGAGTTATAAAAGTTAACAGTCCTGATGGCCTGTGGGAAGAAACTCCGTCTCATCCTCTCCGTTTTCACAGCGTGACAGCGGAGGCGTTTGCCTGACCGCAGCATCTGGAACAGTCCGTTGCTGGGGTGGTAGGGGTATCTCATGATCTTGCTTGCTCTCGATCTGCACCTCCTGATGTATAGGTCCTGCAGGGGGGCGAGTGTAGTTCCCATGGTGCGTTCTGCCGAACGCACTACTCTCTGCAGGGCCATCCTGTCCTGGGCAGAGCTGTTCCCAAACCAGACTGTGATGTTGCCGGACAGGGTGCTCTCTACAGCCCCAGAGTACAAGCAATGAAGGATCCTCAAAGACACTCTGAATTTCCTCAGCTGTCTAAGGTGGTAAAGGCGCTGCTTTGCCTTACCCACCAGTGCGGCAATGTGCGTTGCCCATGTCAGATCCTCTGTGATGTGGACTCCCAAGTATTTAAAACTGCTCACCCTATCCACAGTAGACCCATTTATCTCCAGTGGCGTGTACGTCCTTGGATGTTGAGCCCTTCTAAAGTCCACAATCAGCTCCTTAGTTTTAGTGACATTCAAGAGGAGGCTATTGTCCTGACACCAGAGTGCCAGATCAGCCACCTCCTCCCGGTAGGCCTTCTCATTGTAGGCCTGTCAGTTACGAGTCATATGTGATAGGGGAAGAATTAGGCCATTCAGCCCATCAAGTCTACTCCACCATTCCAATCACGGCTGGTCTACCTCTCCCACCTAACCCCATTCTCCTCCACAGACACCCGTACTAATCAATATAAGAAAGTAACTGCAGATGCTGGTATGTACAAACCGAAGGTATTTATTCACAAAATGCTGGAGTAACTCAGCAGGTCAGGCAGCATCTCCGGAGAGAAGGAATGGGCGACTTTTCAATAGACAATAGATGCAGGAGGAGGCCATTCGGCCCTTCGATCCAGCACCACCATTCAATGTGATCATGGCTGATCATTCTCAATCAGTACCCCGTTCCTGCCTTCTCCCCATTCCCCCTGACTCCGCTATCCTTAAGAGCTCTATCTAGCTCTCTCTTAAATGATCAGTTCTGGAGTCATACAGCACTGAAACAGGCCCTTCAGCGCAACTTGCCTATGCCAACAAAGATGCTCCATCTAACCATCCCACCTGCCCTCATTTGGCCCATATCCCTCTATAAAACCTTCCGATCCATGTACCTGTCCAAATGTCCTTTAAACGTTTAGGAAGGAACTGCAGATGCTGGTTTACACCAAATATAGACACACAATGCTGGAGTAACTCAGCGGGACAGGCAGCATCTCTGGAGTGAAGGAATGGGTGATGTTTCAGGTCAAGACCCTTCTTCAGACTGAGAGTCAGGGGGAGTGGAACTAAAGATATGGAAGGGTAAGGTGTGAAAACGACAGATCAAAACAGATGGTGATCAAGGAAATGTAGATCAAGGAAATGTAGAATGGTAACCCACTGAGTTACTCCAGCATTTTGTGTCCTTTAAGTGTTGTTCTAGTACCTGCCTCAAGAAGGGTCTGAACCCGAAACAACACCCATCCCTTTCCAGTGATACTGCCTGTCCTGCTGAGTTACTCCAGCATTTTGTGTCTATCTCCTGTGATAGCTCATCCCATCCTCGTGTGAAAATGATGCCCCTGGGGTTACTATTAAATTCCTTCCCCAAATTCTTACCTTAAACTTATATCCTCTGGCTCTCAATTCCACTACGCTGAGTATAAAACTCTGTGCAGCTACCCTATCTGTTCACCTCATGATCTTCTGCACCTCCATAAGATCACCCGTTTGGCTTGTGACATCTCCTGGTTTCTTCTCTTTCCACAGATCTTGCCACGATTAAACACTTTTCATGAAGAATAAGGGTAGGAAAGGTTGAGAGGGATAGGGATAATGCTGGCTATGGGGTCAGCTTAGATAGGGCATCTGTTGGCACAGACAAGTTGGGCCAAAAGGCCTGTTTTGTGCCAATAGCTGAATAACCTGTAACAATGGCAAGACCAGGGAAATGGTAGAAAGGAGCAGATGTTAAGAATTTTCTGACCATAAGTCCCAAAATAGTACTTTGAGGGTAAAACACAAAGTGCTAGAGCAACGCAGCAGGTCAGGCAGCAACTGCGGAAGGATGGACAAACATTTCCGGTCAAGACCCTTTTTAATATTTACAGAAAACGTTTCAGGTCAGGACTATCTGGCCTGTACTTTGAGGGTCATCCTTCAAACTACACTCTTTGGCCTCAACCAAGATCTAAAATATAATCTTGCAATGCTAGAAGGCATGGTGATAATTATTTGTCATCTTCCTATGCCGATGACTATTGCAGGTTGCTTTTGTTGATTCATGCCATCTCTGAGTTTGTTGTATGAGGGAAGTCAACCAAAATCAAAGAGAGGAGACTTCATCTAGTTTTTCTTCATCCCACAGCAGAAGATCAAATCAACAGCATTTGTCTTCATTGCAGGCTTCAAGAAAGCACATTTATTCGTAGGTTGCACTTACAATGCTGGAGAGCTCTGGCAACATCCTGAAGGCCTCATTAACCTTCAAGCATAACAAACATGTCTCCTGTGTTCTCTGTCAGCCTGTCCAAATCTTAATGACCTCCTTGGCGAACTCTTATACCTTAATCCAAACAATACACCATCCATTTGTCCAGTAGGAACATTACCCTGTAGCTGAACACATCCCTTTAAAAGTTGACCACAAATATTAAACCCATTGTGTTAATAATTGTGAGAAATTGCAACATCTCAAAGGAAATAGCTTGCTGAAATCAAGCATGTCAGTTTCAACATGGAATCGCAACTGCACCATGTCCTTTTGCAAATTCCTCAAACACTGAGTGCGAGAGGATGCTGTTAACTCTAAACAAACACAATTATCACTTTCTTGATCAAGATTTTTAACAGGCCAAACACTTTGCGACAGAAAACTTTACATTCGCTGATTAGCCGTTATTATTTTGGTTTATTTACTGTTCGAGTCATGAACCTTGATTACTGACCCTTTCTGAAAGCAAAGTGAAAAAGAGGACACTGGTTTCAAAACTCCAAATCAAAGATACTAGAGGAGCAAGATGAACCACTCCGTTGAAATCGCCTATACTGACGTGTAGTACGCAAAGGAGCCATTTTAGTAGGCAAAACACGCCGTTCGCTTAGCCTCTCACAGTGTAATCAGTGTTTTGGGGGAACAGTGTGCGTGATGATACCATAAAAATGCAGAATATATCTCATCTATGAATTTAGATTTTGTTATTTTTCTTTTTAAATGTTTCTGCAAGTTTCTGCCTACTAAAAAGGTGCCATGACATACTACGTTTTTTTTAGGGTTGAGTGGTCTATCTTACTCTACTCTATTATCTTTGCTCCAAATGCTAGTGCCAGAATATAAGTTTCATTCATGCAATCATGGAATAAGCTAAATGATTGGCATGATGCATGATTTAAATTAAATGCCATGTAATAACAGAGTAATGTGTTACAAGTACCAGCAGAGGGAGAAAATACTTTCCAAAAACATCATAAAGTATCCACTATCAACTTCTAAATTAATTTCTGTATTCCACTGAATATCCAGATAATGTGTTCAAGAAAATTTAAGAAACATGTATGGCTTAACAAATTTATTATTCCAAACAATGATAAGGTGAGCATTATATTTTATGTAAAAGAAAATATAAATGTTGGCAGTACTTGCGTATTACAATTTCAGAATACATTTCTACAACAGTACCAGAAATTTTGATCTGTACATTTGTAAAAATAATCAGTCACAGAATTATTGAATTAATTAAAAGGTGTTTCTATAAATAATACATTCTACTAATAGTTAACATTAAATTTCTACAGAAATTATATTTATTTCCATAATATAAATATGCAAAGTAATGACAAAAATGTCATAAATAATCCATTTAATATTTGCAATAATGTTTTCACATTGGGAAAAATTAAGCATTTGCTGACAAATTTTCTCTTCCTTCTCACTATAAATCTGCCGAGAAGGTCTGGGTGGAAACCTCCAAGTGCCTCAAATCTGTATATACTCCACACTTCCACGTTGGACTCCTACTCGCAGATGAGCATAAAATTAATTCAGTGGAAGAAACAAGTAGAATGACAACAAATTTTATTTCTTGAATTTCATTCACCAAACACTAAAGGTGCATTAAGAGAATCCATACGTCTCTTTTCTGTCCCCACATCTGATTTTAAAGTAAGCTTTTATACACATAGCTATGTTTCTGGTAGAAGTTCCTGATTAGAATGGGTGTCAGGGATTACGGGGAGAAGGCAAGAGAATGGGGTTGACAGGGAAGGATAGATCCACCACGATTGAATGGCGGAGTAGACTTGATGGGCCGAATGGCCTAATTCTGCTCCTAGAATTTATAAACTAATTAAATTCTTAAGCTAGTGCCGCAACTGACAAAATGCAATTGTTTAAATTTGAAGTTTCCATTATGAATTTCAATAAAGGCAAATATAAAGAAAAAAGATAAAATTTTAAAACAGTAAGTAAACGTCTGTGTGTCATGGCTTAATCTCAACTCAGCAGAGAAATCATCTTGTAAATTTCTATTTTCTCACACTCTCCCTTGCAATGTGTTCCACACCAGGTGAGACAGTGAACATGTTAGTTTCATTTGCCTCTGTCAACAATGTTAATGTGTAGGTAATACAGTGCACCATTTCATTGCTTTTGATGTTTTAAAACCCTTCTCTGTACTTCCCTTCAAAAACACAGCTAATACCAGAACCTGTCATTTGGCTCAGTGAAGATTAATATCCTTTTATATTTCAATTTTCTTCTGGAAAGACTGAATATTTCAGGAGAGAAGGAAAATATTCAGCATAACCTGCTCAGTTAGATTTATAATTCAAAGATTGTGAAATTAAGAGTCTTGAATGCATACTGCACTGCCAGGAAGGGCTAGTTTATTAATTCCCCCACTCCCGACCTAAAAATGTGAACCGCAAGTAAATAAATATTTCTGGCGCCGATACTATTTTACTGACTTTTAACTAAAAAGATATGGAGGTAATGTCATTTTAGTTTTTTATAGCCTTTGCCTTTGTTCAACGGGGTGAAATAACTCTACAAAATCACTTACTGTCGATAAATGTTCAATCTGCGAGGCAGATGCCTCAGCACCTTGCAGTCACATGGTTTGGAGCTGATAAAGCCTCGGTCCCTTTTTTAACAAGTAGCCTTGATCATTCAAAGCGTGAATAAATCCATTAAAATCAGATACCTGTACAATTTAAGACAAAACATCCCAGGGTTTTAATTTTTAATCTGTGGTTAAACCACTGCAGGATTAACAAAGCACCTTCAACATATAAAGCATCCTGTTTACTTTCTTTTTTGCAGAAAAATACCACAAGGGAACATCAGAATATGAAAGGGAGGTATTGAGCGAGTTGGAGCAATTCTTCAAGGTTAGGTGGAAAAGATGGGTTTGAAAGAGATTTTGGAAGAAAATTGATTTGAGACAGAATTTTCTGAAAAGGACTAAAATGACTGCAATTTTCACCAAAAGTGGGCTGAGCGAGCAGTCAAAGGGTGAACTGTTGAATGGGGAGGAGGTGGATAGGGTAGATTATGGAATGTGAAAAGACAGAAGACAAGGGAAAGAAACTTAAGGAAGATCAAAAGAAACAAGGAAAGAGAACATTCAGCATTTATTGAATACTTTTAACCTAATGACATCTAAAAATCACTTTCCTGGCACCATAGTACTTTTAAATTACAACAAAAAAAAGATTTACCTGTATTTGTATTTCTCTTGCTATTTCCTTGAGTTGTTGAAATTCAAAAACAGTTTTATACGTCTGTTCTGCTATTTTGTTCAAAGCAGCCACAAATCGTTTTGCCTGGGATCGTTTGCTCATACCAGATCCATGCTGCGAGCGTTGGAAGTCTAATCTTCCAAACTCATCGGAGAAAGTATCTAGTAAGCTGTAAAAACAACAACCGCAAATTATTGAAACAATATTAAGTATGTGTGGGGCAGTGCAAGAGAGAAGGCAGCATTGATAAACAGAAAATACACAAGATATCAGTTTTAAACCGAAGACCTAGTTGGCCTCCATTTACAGTTTTGAAATACTCTTTATAAACTGGACTAGAAATAGACGCAGAAATGTCAAGGTAATTATGTAACGGCATTATCTACCTCAGACACCAAGCATGAAGACTTAGAAGGGAGCAAAATCAATAATAATAGATTATGTAACAACAGTATCTACCTTGGACACCAAGCATGGAAGACTTGGAAGGCGGCAAAATCAATAGCAATAGATTAGCCCGATAAAAGAATTGAGGAGACATGAAATGCCTAACTGTCCAAAAAATATAAACAGCACGACAGAAATACCATAATAAAAATGGTCACTTAAAACAGTTAGTGCATTTCATAATTGATATAAGGTATGGCTGCCAAAATGTTGTGTAAATTTAAATGGCCGCATGAGAAGCATGACACTTCATGTTTTTAAACAAAAGGATTAAAAAAATTGTTTGGTACTAACATTGGATCCCCAGTGCCAACTTCTACATATTTCTAATTTTACTTTCTCACCTAATTGAATTGATTGATTGAAAGATAGAGCATGGAAATAGGCCCCTCAGCCCACGCCGAGCATCAATCACTTGTTCACACTAGTTATCCCACTTTCTCATCCACTCCTTACATACTAGATTTACGACAATTTACAGCGGCCTATTAACCTACAAATCCGCACTTGTTAGAGATGTGACAGTAAAACAGAGCACCCAAAAAAAATCCATTTGATCACAGGGAGAATGTGCAAACTCCACACAGACAGCATCCACGGTGAGGATTGAACCCTGTGAGGCAGCAGCTCTACCAGTGCATTATTGAGCCACCCCCACCCCCCTGGAAAACTCCAATTTTTAAATTGTCTGTGCCATCATTCAAAGCACAAAATTACGTTATCCTATTACAAACCTAAATGGGGTTTTCTACACTTTTCTGAAGCTCCTAGTCACTTCATCAAAATATTAGAATATTAAGAATCAGGCCAATTTTAGATTGGACCTTCAAATATAGATCTTGAAAATTGCAGGATCACCATAGGCTTGAGACCTAAAGCATGCTAACTTTCTGGATAGGACAGGTTTAGAGAAATACTAGACCAAGTGGACCCTTTAAGCCCAAACCTCTCCTGCATTGGTGCAACAGCCTTTCCTCCCCCACTCCCTCTCCTCCCCCCCCTCGCCCTCCCCTCCCTCCTCTCCCCCCCCCCTCTGCTCCCTCCCTTCCCCTCCCTCGTCCCCTTCCTCCCCCCTCCCTTCACCCCCCTCCCCCTCCCCCCTCAACCCCCCTTATCCTCCCTTCTCCCCCCCCTCCCTCCCCCCTCCCTAGGAGATAGATTTAAACTTTAAAATGTGAATAACTTTAAAAATATAACACCGATTTCAATGAAACTTCTTCCATTAGCACCAAAGGGACGAAGGTGAGCCTAAAATTGTCGCGCTATCGTGTACCGTTTTGGCTGTAGTTCAGGAACAAACAAACAAACAAATGAGAGTTTTAGTGTATAGATGAGCCAAATGCAGGCAGCTGGAACTAGTGTAGATGGAACATGTTGGTCAGTGTGGGCAAGTTAGGCCGAAGGGCCTGTTTCCACACTGTATGGCTTCAAAGGAGTAAAACTTATTTGACAATCCTAAAATGCTCTTTCTTAAAAGTAGGAAAACAATTCTCAAGGAGAGGAGTATGCATTAAAGACCTTTATTTCTATGATAAGGCTTTGAAATAAATCAAACCTAATCACCTAATAGTATTCAACTAAACATTTAATAAATACAATTTCCCACTTTAATTGTGGGTCTAAAATATAAATCTGTTTCTCTCACCACTGATACTGCCTGACTTGCTGAGTATTTTCAGCATTTTCTGTTTTTATTTCAAATTTTTGAGGATCTAGTTTTTATTTTACTTTTCCCTATAACTCAGTTCATGGTCAACATTATATATCATGATGTAAACTTTTAAATTACTACTTTTCATCTAGTAAAATAATATTTGAAAGGTTACCTGTGTTTCATGATATCCACAACATCCTCTGCATCACTTTTTGCTGCATTTTCTCGAAGCTCTAATCTTGCTCTTGCCTTTCAAAAAAAACAGAAAGATTTCTTCAGAGCACTCCATACCACATTGAAACAAAACATAATATATACCAAAAGGTTCAAAGTGCTGGAGTAACTCAGCGGATCAGGCAGCATGTAGAACATGGATAGGTGATGTTTCAGCTTGGGACCCTTCTTCAGAAGCCCAGTCTGAAGAAGGGTCCCAACCCAAACTCTACACAGACAGCATCCCCGGTGAGGATTGAATCCTGTGAGGCAGCAGCTCTACCAGTGCACTACTGAGCCCCCCCCTGGAAAATTCAGTTCTCCAGAGATTTCTACATAATATACACCAGCATTGGAAAAAGAGTTTGCGTTTAATTTATTGGCACGTGCACCGAGGTACAGTGAAAAGCTTTTGTTGCAAAAAGGTATAGCAATGTTTGAGCTAAGTCCATTAATCATGGAAAAAATGGTCTGCTTCCAAATATTTCAGAAGATGTATTTTAGTGTCAATTAGTACCCAACTATACCATCGATAGGATCCAACTAAAATATTACGGCACTTCACAAAAAGATGATTTTGGAACTCGTGATTAAGTGAACCTGCTGTACATTTTTAATAATACTCAA
Source organism: Rhinoraja longicauda (assembly GCF_053455715.1). NCBI lineage: Eukaryota > Metazoa > Chordata > Chondrichthyes > Rajiformes > Arhynchobatidae > Rhinoraja > Rhinoraja longicauda. The sequence goes on along the minus strand of NC_135961.1, from coordinate 61,311,495 downwards.
AACTATGACCTGTTTCAAGATCAAAATGTAGAGTAAGATTCTAACATACTTATGTTGTGTTTGCCCCTCAAATGGAAATTAAGCATCATCACATGTCCCAAGAACATTTACGTGCATGTAATTAAAATTAATAACTTACTCCACGAATTGCAACACCCAAAATATTCCTTCCAAGTCTTCCGTGCTTTTAAGGAGCTATCACATGAAAGTATAAGACATCTCCTCCACAAATTTGATTTGCACATGTATTCAGGGGCTACACTTGCAGAAACAGCTGTCATGATATGTGATGCATGCTTTCGTACAACATAAGTAAGATCGACCAGGACCTGGTGCTGAAAGCCAACTTTCGGTTGGGTCTTCTCTTAAATTACAGATATGTTTATATTGACTCTTGCTCATCGACCCCCAACCCATTTACTTCCACCACATTCCCAGTAACCAACTATGACATCCCCCCTCCACGTTTCAAAGAGCCCACGTCACTTTGACCATCCCTCTTCTTCACAGCCTTCTCTTTCTGACAGAATAGAATGTATGGTTTTGTCCATTGGAAACGATTTGAAGTCTTGGATCTCACATACACAAAAGAATTTTGCCGCGTGAGGACTTCTTAAGGGAAAAATATCGATTGGCTTGTTAAATACTTCCCACTTAAACAGCTTGAACAAATTTATTCGCTTTTGAAAATACATGCACAATTACCTCTGTGAGCCTTATAAGGGACTCAAGCTGTCTTGTGGTAATTGGAGTGCTATCTGGGCCTTGATTCTGTCTCCTCAACTCTAGGTAAAACTCCTGAAGTACTTGAGCTGCTTCAATAGATAACTTTGGAGAAACGTAATGACGTGCATATCCAACATATTTTCTGAGTAACTGATGAGGTATAGGATCAAAATGTTCTCCAGGTGAAACCTTGGAAACACAAACACTTTCGATGAGAATGTTATACATTGGGAGAAAACAAACATTGGATTTCTGATGGCACTCAATCATTGGAGACGATGTCCCCAATCAACAGCATTAAATGCGCCACATCAGTAGATTCATAGGATTACTCTGCTCAGAAATTCAATTTTGGCAGCTATTCTATAGCACATTTATTGCACCTGACAGGGAATTACTTTATAGGCGTGGTGTCTATTAGATTATCTGATAAAATATATACATTTGTTTCAAATATTGATTGTTACTTGTCTGGATCTAGAATCATCATAAACAACACAAAGCCATAAAATTATATACTGGTTTTATGGCCCACTATTCAATTACAGGTGCCTCTAATGTACTACATTTGCATTATCTCCCATTTCTTACTAAATGAGGACTGTCTGGGTAAGGTGGAATACTTGCCCTCAGCACTTAGTGAAAGTAGCCGGTATTAAATATGTACAAATCATAGGTAAATACACAGAAAGCACTTTTTATTCTGTGCCATTTATCTACTTAAACATCAGCCTTAGAAACACATTGTGATGCTCTGTTATGACTCTTATATATCTCACTCGTATTTCTAAAGGAACTGGTCAAATGTATTAATTCTGAAAAGTTTTTGTTGAGCCTGCACACTCTAAACTTATACCCAGACACCAATAATGAAAAATACTTTTCACCAATGTAATGTACAGTTTCCCAGAAATTTCACCATTCTAAATGTTTATTGTCTACCTGTCATTTTAACCTTGTCTGGATGACGAGCAGAAATTATATTTTAGTTTTGGGTTATTGGCTAGTGAGAGTTTAATACTTTATTCCCGGTTACAATCAAGCCGCTGTCTTATTCATGACTAGATTAGTTTAGTTTTAGTTTATAGATACAGCGCGGAAACAGGCCCTTTGGCCCACCAAGTCCGTGCCGACCAGCAATCCCCGCACACTTATGATATCCCACCCACCCTAGGGACAATTATACCGAGCCAATTAACCTACAAACCTGTACGTATTTGGAGTGTGGGAGGAAACCAGAGATCCCGGAGAAAACCCACATAGGTCACAGGGAGAACATACAAATTCCGTACAGACAGGACCTATAGTCAGTACCCGGGTCTCTGGTACAGTAAGGCAGCAACTTTACCGCTGCTCCACTCTGCCACCCCTATTCTCACATAATTTTATACTGATCACATAAATATTTTTGGTTTCACCATTTTGGGATATTTCCATACCTTTAACTTGTCAGATAAAGGTTTGTCTTGAACAGTTTCGAGAAATGAACAGTTAGTATCTTGTGTGCTGTGACGTGAAACTGTGGCACTGCTCAGAACTGTCTTCCTCCCTGCATGTAAAGCCATCACATGCTCAGAAAGAAGGCTGTCGTGATCTTCGTTTGGAGTATCAAGCAGAATAAATACCAAATCAAATCTTGAAAGAAGAGCACTACCCATTCTGTAACATGAAATACAAAAATGTAAACTGCAAATACATTAAGCTATTAACGTAATACTGCATAATTTTACTCTGTAAAAATAGAACAATATATAATTCATATTGATTACCATTGACATGATTACTATTACTCTACAGCACAAGGAATATTGAAATGGATGTCCTCAGGAAGTAAATATTTTAATCGTTTGAATAACAAATAATTTTGAAAACTATTATTATTGGCTTCTTGGAAAAAAATAGCTATTTGTAGCTTTTTAATATCCTAAATTTAACTGTGCATATAAGGAGATGTTCTTATTTTATGCTGAAATAAATTTATTATTCAAGATTTGATTATATAAATTACATATAGCTGATCGAGCTGCTGCCTCACAGCGCCAGAGACCTGGGTTCAATCCATACCTTGGATTCTGTGTGTGTGGAGTTTGCACGTTCTCCCTGTGATCACGTGAGTTTCATCCTGGTGCTCCAGTTTCCACCCACATCCCAAAGACGTGCGGGTTTGTAGGTTAATTGGCTTCAATAAATTGCCCCCAGTAAATTCCCCTTATATGTATGCAAAAGTGGGGTAACATGGAACTGATGTGAATGGGTGATCGATGGGCAGAGTGTACTTGGTGGGCCAAAGAGCCTATTTCCATGCAGTAATTTGTCAATCAATCAATAAGGAATGTTGGAGGGACTGGCTTTTGCACGGTTTGAATTGCCAATGCACTAAAATGTTACTTGTACAAGCACAACTTACTTCAGGTTCTCAGACACCGTTTTAGCTTTGCTATAGTGACCTCCAGCAGGATTAGCAGCAGCAAGGATTGAAGTTCTGGCAGGCAAATTGCAAACAATTCCAGCTTTCGCTAGGCTAATAGTCTGTTGCTCCATGGCTTCGAGCAAGGCCTGGTGCTGGTTTCCCATTTTATCAAATTCATCAATACAGCAAATGCCTGAAATTTGTCAAAGAAAACTAAATAAAATACATTATCATAAGAGAACAATTATACTGAAATAATCGAATAATACCAGTAGTTTCTGACAATCTGATAACCCTAATGTAACATTGCTAATATTGTTTCAAGATTCAAGATATCTTTATTTGACGAAATTTAGTCACCCACAGTCCAATAATAAAAGCAATAAAACAAGCAAATTACACAACCCCAACCAACACACAAAAAAAAAGAAACATCCATCACAGTGAGTCTCCTCCAGTCACCTCCTCACTGTGATGGAAGGTCAGAATGTCTTTTCCCTTCCCCTGCCGTCTTCTCCCACGGTCAGGCTGGTGTCGTTGCCACGTTCCAGGCCACGCTGGACGGTGAAAGGTTCACAGCGGGCCGACCCAAGCCCCGCGATCCGGGGCGGGCGAAGATGCTTCCGCTGCTGCTGCACGTCGGGGCGGTCGTGGCTCCCGACATTGAAGCCCCCGCCGAGCAGAGAAAAATCCCGCGGCCTATTTCAGGCCGCGCCAGACGGTGAAATGTCCGCGGCGGGCCGAACCAAGCCCCGCGATACGGGGCGGGCGAAGACGCTGCCGCTGCCGGAGCTCCCGATGTCGGCATCCACGCGGCCTGAGCCTAAGGCGAGTCGCAGCCACTCCCGCAGCCTCCGAGGACGGCCAGCTCCGCTGATGGTGAGTCCGTTCCGCGGGCTCTGCGAACCAGAGCCCTGGAGGCCGCCAGCTCCAGGAGTTGGGCCGATGGTTGGGCCGCAGCAGGAACGGAGATCCGACCCAGAAAACAAAGGTCGGGTCTCCGTTCGGAAGGGACACATCTACAATTTTACAGTTCCCCCCCTCGCCCCCACCCACACACATAGTACACAAACACAAAAACACGACATCACATCTACAATTAAGACAAAAAAACACAGAGACAAACGGACCGCAGGTAAGCCGCAGCTGCTAGGGCAGCGCCGCCATTTTTGGAACAAAGCAAAAAGGAAGCAAAGCAAATTGTTGAAATATGTGCTGAAACCTCAGGATTTTAATCCATGACAATGATCCCGATGGCCTTGCTGACAGGCCGAGATCTTATCCTGTAACCAGTCTTTCAAGTGGGAGCCATTATTCAGCCCACAATATTTGCCAACTCTTTGAAAGTCAATCCAATTTAGTCCTATTCACAATCTTTTTCCTCAGAACCCAAAAATTTGTGCTCTTCAATTGGCTTTCAAAAATTATGGAATATTTCAACTTGTTTTCCAGATCTTACCAACTCTTGATATATTGGGTAGACTGTTGGCTTTCCCTTTAATTCTTTTGCCACCTTTATCAGAAAACTTGAAGGTTCAGAAATAGCTAATGACGAAACTGCCAAACCAGAAATCTAAGCTCATAATGTTGAATAGCGGTCAGTTGTCTCCTTAACCTTTCTTGCTCTTGGGAAAACAATTCCACCAGTTCTCCAATTTCTACTCAGAAATGAAGTTCCTCATCCCAGATAAGCTGACTCTATATGTTTTCTAACCGCCTTGTTAAACTTCTGACTTTTCCACTGAATCATAGCATGGAAAGAGTCCTTCAGCTCACCAAGATCACACTGACAATCAAACACAACTTTGTGGTGTGGGGAGAAACTGGAGCACTCAGATGAAACCCATGTAGTTATCAAGAAAATGTGCAAACTCCACAAAATCAGCACCCAAGGCAGCTCTGAACGTGTGGGTCAAATAGTGATTTGTAAATGTGACCTCTTAATATTTTGTACTCACTGCCAGTATTTACAAAGCATAAGCATCCCATGCACTTTTCTCAGCTGCCTCAACGAGCACTTTCACAGGAGCTTGGCAAGTCGAAGAAATGGAAGAATGATGTCCAACGAGATGGGAGAGGGGTTCCATTAGATGAGGCCAACAAAACAACATTGTGAAATGCTTTTTCTTTAAAAATTGCTCCAACGCCATTTTTTTCAACATTACTAGGTGTGATTATGCGTCAAAAATTTAGCATGTTAACTTGCAGTGCACATGTTAAGACCAACTAATTGGCAGCCCAATTTTAGTTTTTGAGTATTGGCAATGAAATTATAAGGCACCCACAGAAACATGTTAATGTGGTACGACGTTATTCAGCTGCGACAGTCCTTCATTTGTGATGATATCATGTGCCATGGAGTTTCCTTTGACTGCGGGAATTCACACAAAGGTTTTTTTTCTCTCAGACCTGCCACTGCAGAAAGTGGAGAGTAAAGTTGGTTTGGAAGCATTTTAGGTAGGGGAGGTGGAATGAGAAATTTTGGGATGAGGGGAAACAGTCCATACGGAGGACAATTCTGAGGAAAAAGGAGGGGTGTCAGGATAGTGGGAGGGCAGGGGGGATGAAGAGGAGTTAAGAGCCTGAAGACATTGGCTGAGAAGAAAGGCTGAGGGCCTAGAGCAAATCATTAAGAAAACAAAACACCCGAAAGAGCAGTTCAGCAGCTCAGATGGTAGAGCTGCTGCCTCACATCTCCAATGACCTGGGTTTAATCCTGACCTCTCCTGTTGTCTGTGCACGGTTTACATGCTCTCTCTGTGACGGCATAGGGTTCATTTCATATCTTGATGACCTGTTAGTTGCTAGGTTAATTGGCTACTGTAAATTATCTGTAGATTCTGGGAGGAGATGATGGGAGTGTGGGGAGAATAAAATAGATTTGGGACACCTCTGACATTCAGCCCACAATATTCGCAAGCTCTTTGAAAGTCAATCCAATTTAGTCCTATTCTCAATCTATTTGATGTGGCCTGGTTTTAATCAGACCTGCTTTGAATAACACTGAAGCTGGATCCATCTATTCAATTAATGTCTGCTTGGACGTGTGAAGGCCATTTCATTTGTGGCCACCTGCAAGTTACTTCAAATCAAGCACTGCTTTCAACGTCATTGTGTGTGCCTAACAACCTGTGTGCACAAGGACATCTGTCGCATAGACCCCAAACAAAAATCCATAAGTACATCAAATATCAAGTGCATCAGCTTTGTTTGCAATCAGTTTTGATAACTTTTTATTGCATATCGCACATAAATTTTGTGCTGCACTATATATCATTTCTTAGCAATGCTGAAGTAATATTCATTCCCAGCTCCATCCCATGGTCACAAGGAAAATATAGCAAATAATTCCATTTATTTCCCAAATATAATCCACTGCTGCTTGGCACATTACCTTGATTTTCTTATTCCTTTTAAATAACGTATTCATAAAAATACAGCATTGCACAGACCAATAAATTAGACTAAATTAAGTTTACAATTCTTAAACACACAACCAAACACTATGATCAGAAATACTGTCAATGCACTTTTAATTGCATTGTAATGCGTAAGCTTTCAGTCAGTGATACATCCCTAATTTGTGAGTTACCTTGATCAGCAAGTACAAGAGCTCCTGCTTCCAATGCAAAGTCTCCTGATCCACTGTCCCGAGACAAAGTTACGGTAAGTCCTGAAGAGGTAGTGGTGTTGCCACAGACATATACTCCCCGTGGGGCAATATTGCACACGGCCTAAGAATATTAAAAGTAGATACTTAAGCAAAAAAAAATCGCTAAGCATAAAGTGCATAATTAGCAGCAGTTTTGCAGCCAATAGTTAATTGGATCAAAACAGCAAATATGTTTCCAATATATTTTGAAAATCAAATAACAGTGGCTTAGTATTAAATCTTAATGTTTATGTTTTTAACATTCACTTTACATTATTTTCGATAAGTATTCTCAACTAAATAAATCAAATGAAAAAACAATAGATTTTCCAACAATAAACCGTGCAGTAAAATTTGTCTAATGGAAACACGATAAATTGAAGGACTGTATCGACAGCCTCCAGAGTGCCAATATAAATCCTGCTTTGCCAAGCTGCAAATAATAGAAATTTATATTTGATTTTAACAATATAGTTGAAAAAAATGTATATAAATTGTAGCTAAGTCCACTTAAACATTTTCAACCATTTACCATGAAGAATTGTGCGTTATCCCCAGCAAAAACAAAGTCTGTTAAATTATTTAAATATTATTGCATGGGGATAGGCACATGAAGATTTAACACACATGAAATTACTTCATGTTTTTCTTTACAGAAAATAAGCAATTTGTATCTCGAATAAAATTGATTAAATGTGTTTTGTTTCATAATCAAGGTCAATAATGCATAGACAACCCAAACGATCCAGAAATGGATATCTTTATTCCAAAACTTTGCTCAGTTTGCCCACGATAACCTACTTTATATAGAAACAAGAAATTGCAGATGGTGGTTTACAAAAAAAAGACACAAAGTGCCAGAGTAACATGCCAGAGATGAAAAGAAAGAAGGTATGAGATGAAAGGATTGAAGTTACGAATAGTGTGAGACAAAAGGATTGAAGAGTTGTGAATGGTGTTCACAGTCTGTGATTCTCTTCCCATTCACTATTGCCCGTTATAACTAAAGTTCAATTGTAGGATATCAATTCCAGAAAAAGCAACTAGATATCTTCATCTAAAAACGCACTATACCTCAAAAGGAGGACCCGGCGTGGGGAGATCGCTGTGTGGGACGGTGGGAGAACAAAGGGGGACCCGGTTTGGGGGAAGGGGGCACTCTAGTTTAGAATCCTCTGCCCAGGGGATAAGTCTGCGTTTGTTCGTTCCGGTTCATTCCCGTTTAGGCGCTGTGCACACGGCAGCCAGTCAACAGTCGCTTGTCCTTTTTTTTTCACTTTTAATTTCAAGTTTTTGTGTACCTTGTGGGCTGTGACTGTTGGCAGACCAATTTCCCTCCAGGGATGAATAAAGTTTATTGTATCATATCGTTAAAAAAGATTTGTATTCACTCAGCTATGAGGTGGCAGCTGGGGTTCATGCCACTGTGCTACCATCTGATAGTTGGTCAATACAAACTCAAGAAAACTATTGAAAATATTTCAATGGTAAAGATTTAATAGGAACGCGAGGTGCAACTTTTTCACTGAGGGTAGTTGGTATGTGGAATGAGTTATGAAAGGGGGAGGTTAAGGCAGGTACTTTAACAGAAAAGACATTTGGGTAGACACATGAACAGGAAATGTTGAGAGGGACATGGGCCAAATTGGCTGGCTTAGCTGGGGCATCATAAACAGGTTGGGCCAAAGGGATGGTTTCCATGCTATATGACTCCATAATATTGTGTTCATAAGCAAAAAAAATGTATGCCATTTTTAAAATTGTCACATTTTGCTTCTACAGGAATTTTTAAAATTGATTACTTGCCTGTAAAAGTTGGCTTTTTCCCAGTCCAGGATCACCAACTATCAAGACATGAGGATCACCTCGAACAGGAATACGGTTCTTATCATCCACATATTTTTGGCAGCCTCCAAAGAGTGCCAATATTAATCCTGCTTTGACAAGCTGCAAACAATAAAAGAACTGCATATCTGGAACTTTCATTCAGTAAAAGCAGAAAAGGATTGAGCAAGGAGAAACATTGTTTTTTTTAAACTATACCATGACACTCACCTCATGACCATAGATAGCAGGACACAACGAACTGAAAAACAAAATATTAAAGTGTATATTTCCTTAAAATTGTAGAATCATTCTGAAAGGCAAGTAAAGAAATAGGAAACAACGTACTTCACAAATAATTTGAGAAGATTTTTTTCAGCCTGAATCTCTTGAATTGCATATAGATCTTTAAGTGTAAACTCCATGGAAGACAAACCACCAGATAACTCTTCCGAACTCACATTCCTCCGTCCTTTTCCATTACTGATAGAATTGGCCTCAATATACAAGAGGAACATGCATTTGTCATCTTTGTTTCTGGATTTTCCTAAAAATAAAATTGAACAGACCTCTGAGTAGATAAATTAAATGTAGACGACTTGTGTACTTTCCCTTAACCTGATCAAAGTTAATCAAAAGAACCAACGGACTAAAAGGTACATAAGCTAGGGGAACAGTCTACAACATTCATGCTGTATACCTTTCTTTGGATTAAATGTAATACAAAGTTACAGGATTGTAGTCCATGATTTTATTTCGGAGTCACGTGAGTGACTACGTGAAGACCCCGTCCAGCACGTATGCGCGACATTAGCGTTCATGCAGTGCACCCGCGACGAACGGGAGTTCAAGGTGCTCCCGCTACAAATTGAAAAGTCGGGCCGACAGGTAAGTTTTACCGTGGCCGTGAGTATTTTCTCTGTGGTCTGCTTTATGTTCCAGGAAAATGAGCAAGACCAGAGGGAAGAAATTTGCAGCTCGCCCCCGTTCGTCTTCCGTTGAGGAACGTTCTTTGGAGGGGGGGCAAGAGGCGGCAGCAATAACTACCGAGCCGAGCCCAGCACCGCTAGTGCAGCCTGAGCAGCGAGCTGTAGGTACCTGCAGCCAGAACCGGGCGGTAGTATCCGACGATTCGGATGAAGATGCCACACCGCTCGAGAGCGGCACTGGCAGCCGCCTAAGCCGAATGGAACGGCTTATGGAGCAAATGCTCCAGCGAGATCTGCTGAGAGAGCAGCAGCAGACTCGCCAAGGGAGCCCAGGCACTCCCGCAGTGCCCTTTACGGCACTGGCCATTGCCTCACCTTCTTTTGAAGGCAGCATTGGCGACCAGGTCTGGGCTGGTCAACAAGAGGGGTTGTTGGCTGAAGATGTCCGGAGTACGCAGAGTGTACAGGATCAGGAAGAGCTGCTGGGTGTGGTCAACCGCTACGTGGTCATTCCACGAGGGGGTCGGCCTTTAGAGCCGAAACTTGCAGCCAGCATTGACCACCTGTCCTCAAAACCCCTACAAGAACGGGTGGTCAATGAGGCTCTTGAACTATATACAGCCCCAGAAAATTGTACATCATTGAATGTACCAGCTGTAAACAGCCAAATTTGGGGACATTTGGGGCAGAACATCAGGAGCCTGGAGTTGAAGCTCCAGAAAATCCTTAAACTCCTGACTGCAGGGATGACATCATATGCTCGGTCCATTGATGGTGTGGACATCTCCACAAATCAGCAAGATACATTAGCTCTGCTGTGCACCACTCAATATCAGATAAACAATTTACGGAAGGAAATCATCAAGCCTGCCCTCAACCCTAAGTTTGCGGGACTTTGCAAAACACCGGGTTCAGAACCTCCAATTCTGCTTTTTGGAAAGGACCTTCCAAAAAAGGTGAAAGACCTAGAGGAAGAATCCAAGACCTTTGGTCTCGTGAGGGCAGGTTTGGGACCGAGCAGACCTAACAAACCCAGGCGGCAGTACCCCACGGCGTCCACCAGTCGTAGACCACCATATGGGACTGGTGAAAGCTCGGGGTCCGCAACCATTCCCCGTAAGCCTTTTTTAGGCCCGCGCCCAGAGCGGACCCCATGGAAAATGCGCCACCCCCAACAACATCAACGTCAACATCTACATCAACAGCAGCCCTCTACAGCCCAGCAGACACCTCATCGTCCAGCGAAGAGGCAGAAGTAGCACCAGTAACCATGGAGGTAGGTGGATCTGGTTCCTCTCAGCATATGAGCAGTAGGGGCTCTATACTATCAGGGGGGAGATTGCACTTGTTTTTGGATGCATGGGAAACCATCACTAATGACAAGTACATACTAAGCTGCATTCATGGCTATAAAATTGACTTTGTTCATGAAAACATTCCGCCAGTTCAGCATATACCCCAAAGGGTATTCACCCTCTCAGTCAAAGAGAAACAAGAGGGTCAAGCTGAACTTGTGAGGCTACTAGCAAAAGGTGTCATTGAAAGAACAAAACATGAACCTTTGGAAACTTTTCAAACCGCCAGACTTTTGATTTCTAGAGGGTACTTTCTAGCAGGCATTGATTTAAAAGATGCCTACTACTCAGTACCCATACACAAGCAGCATCGTAAATACTTAAAGTTTATCTGGATGAAACAGCTATGGCAATTTAAAGCCTTACCAAATGGACTAACCTCCGCCCCAAGGTTGTTCACTAAAATCTTAAAACCCGCCTTGGCATTATTGAGAAAACAAAAGCATATAGTCATGGCGTACTTAGACGACATTTTAATAGTAGGGAAAACCTTGGAGACAGCTATTTTGGCAGTAGCAGCCACCAAACGTTTGTTTGAAACTTTGGGGTTTGTCATACATCCAGATAAATCCAATTTTACACCGTCCACTACCATGGACTATCTTGGATTTACGATTGATACTGTTCGCATGTTTGTAACTCTGCCGAAGGGGAAAGCATCAGAATTGGCACTATCATGCCACGAACTAATGCATAAACGTCAGCCAACCATACGGCAGGTAGCTAGAGTTATTGGTAAAATGGTAGCAGCTTTTCCAGCTGTACAATTTGGACCTTTGCACTACCAAAATTTACAAAGAGCAAAAGTGCACGCACTAAAGCAAAACTCAGGTCACTTTGACCGAGCTATGGATTTAACTGCTGAATCCATTCCAGAGTTACAATGGTGGACAAGGAACATTAGGCTCAGTTCCAGTCCCATAATAATCACCAACCCAGTATTAACCATTCAAACGGATGCCAGTGCTTTGGGCTGGGGAGCAACTAACATGCAATCCAGCACAGGGGGCAGATGGACTAATTCTGAATCATCTTGCCTACAGACACGGGGTATCAACTATTTAGAAATGTTGGGTGCGTTTTATGGTTTAAAAGCATATTCATCTAATACGCATCATGCACATGTCCGGTTGCAATTAGATAATACCACGGTGGTGGCTTATATCAACCACATGGGTGGTGTAAAGTCGATATCGTGTGACAAATTGGTCAACCTAATCTGGCAATGGTGTGTCGAAAGACATACTTGGTTATCAGCAACTTACCTACCAGGTAAGCAAAATACAGTGGCAGACACCAGGTCACGCAAATTTAACGATAACATCGAATGGATGTTAAATCCCAAAGTATTTGCCGAAATTACAAAGCAATATGGCACACCAGATATCGATCTATTTGCATCCAGGCTGAATCACCAGGTACCAACGTATGTCGCTTGGGAACCAGACCCTGAGGCAGCAGCAGTTGATGCATTCACGCTGTATTGGGGGAAAATGTTCGTTTATGCTTTTCCTCCCTTCTGCCTCATCAGTCGGGTATTACGCAAGATTCAATTGGATTCCGCTTCAGGAATCTTGATAACACCCGACTGGCCTACACAGCCATGGTTCCCAGTGGCCCTCGACATGGCTGTCGAAACACCGTTGGAATTCCCCAGCAGTCCGGAATTATTAATCCACCCAGTGTCAGGCATTAGTCACCCGTGCCATGACAGAGTCAATCTCCTCGCTTGCAGATTCTAAAAAGACCTCTACTGGGCCTGGGACTGTCTGAGGACGCCATCAACATGATGACCGCATCCCACCGGGAGTCCACCAGGAGACAATACCTGACCAACATAAGGAAATGGGAACGGTATTGCTCCAAAACAGGAACTACCTACACTACAGCGACACCCACCAGTGTTGTGGAGTTCCTGGTTGGATTACATCGGGAAGGACTCAGCTACAGCGCCATAAATACAGCCAGGAGTGCGTTGTCAGCTTATTTGGTTCCAGCAGCAGGACAACTGGCTTTCGGGTCCCATCCACTAGTAATCAAAATCATGAGGGGCATTTTTAATACTAACTCCCCCAGACCAAGGTACACTCAGATCTGGGATGTCAGCATTGTGCTGACGTACCTTAGGGGATGGCCACCGCCCAGGGCACTCACGCTGGAACAACTTACACTGAAATCAGTCATGCTCATGGCACTAGTGTCAGCTCAAAGGGTACAGTCCCTCCACCTTCTGAGGCTGGACAGCATGACAGAGTCATTGGACTGTTTCACATTCCATATTCAGGGACTGGTCAAACAAACTAGACCAGGTACCACGCCTCCAGTCATGGAGTTCTGGGCATATTCATCTGACCCACGGCTGTGTGCCAAGACCCATCTCGCCAATTACATAGACACAACATACAACTTAAGAGGGAGAGAAAAAGCCTTATGGATAAGCCACAAGAAGCCTCATGGTCAGGTGACGAGCCAAACCATCTCAAGGTGGCTCAAGCAGGTGCTTAAGTCCGCGGGAGTCAATACTAATATTTACAAATCTCACTCCACCAGGGCTGCATCTACGTCGGCGGCTAGTCGAATGGACGTGCCTATGGACCATATTCTGGCCAGAGCAGGATGGTCCTCGGAAAGAACTTTCCAAAGGTTTTATAATAAGCCGCTGGCGCAACCTGCTACATTTGCAGACAGAATTTTAGAGTCTGCAGATAATATTTAATTTAAGCCCTGGGGAGCTCTCTGTTTTTTGTTGTCATTAATAAACCTTTTTTGTTCACAAACAGGTTCTTGATTGCGATAACATACTTCCTCCCTCTAAGGTCTTCAGACAGTGAGTGAAGCATGAGCTGGTACACGGTTCGGAATCACAGAGCTTTGAAGTCTTCACGTAGTCACTCACGTGACTCCGAAATAAAATAGTAAGATTAAACGAGAACTTACCAGTTCGAGGTTTGATCTGTATTTTATGAGGAGTTACGATGAGGGATTACGTGCCCTCCGCTCCCACCCTCTATTATACAGATCAACTGGTAATTAAGTTCTTATTTTTTCTTTACTATATTTATTTCAATCGTTGTGTTTTTTCTGTGAATCCACACCGCTGCTTTGAAGAATGTCGCGCATACGTGCTGGACGGGGTCTTCACGTAATCCCTCATCGTAACTCCTCATAAAATACAGATCAAACCTCGAACTGGTAAGTTCTCGTTTAATCTTACTATTTTAGTGCATGAATAACACCGCAAACGGGGGTGTGGATGGGGGGTTGGTCTGCGAGCATTAAGTCTGAGGCAATAGCACAAGCATGCAGCGGGAATGACTCATGCGGACCCAGGTGAGAAACATAGAAAAATAGGTGCAGGGGTAGGCCATTCGGCCCTTCGAGCCAGCACCGCCATTCAAAGTTATCATGGCTGATCATCTAAAATCAGTACCCCGTTCCTGTTTTTTCCCCATATCCCATGATTCCTTTCGCCCTAAGAACTAAATCTAACTCTCACTTGAAAACATCCAGTGAATTGGCCTCCTCTGCCTTCTGTGGCAGAGAATTCCACAGATTCACATCTCTCTGGGTGAAGGTATTTTTCCTCATCTCAGTCCTAAATGGTCTACCCCTTATTCTTAAACTGTGACCCCCTGGTTCTGGACTCCCCCAACATCGGGAACAATTTTCCTGCATCTAGCCTGTCCAATCCTTTAAGAATTTTATATGTTTCTACTATAAGATCCCCTCTCATCCTTCTAAATTCCAGTGAATACAAGCCCAGTCGACCCATTCTTTCATCATATGTCAGTCACGCCATCCCGGGAATTAACCTGGTGAACCTATGCTGCACACCCTCAATAATAATAATGTCCTTCCTCAAATTAGGAGACCAAAATTGCACACAATACTCCAGGTGCGGTCTCACCAGAGCCCTGTACAACTGCAGTAGGACCTCCTTGCTCCTAAACTCAAATCCTCTCGCAATGAAGGCCAACATGCCATTAGCTTTCTTCACTGCCTGCTGTACCTGCATGCTTACTTTCAGTGACCGATGTACAAGCACACCCAGGTCTTGTTGCACCTCCTTTTCCTAATCTGACACCATTCAGATAATAATCTGCCTTCTTGTTACCACCAAAGTGGATAACTTCACATGTATCCACATTATACTGCATCTGCCATGCATCTGCCCACTCACCCAACCTCAGCCAATGTCAGGTTGGTAAAAGATAGTGGACTGCCAGCAAAGATCACAATTTTAAACATGTCATGGTGATCGGAATCACTCAGTAAATCAATGAGGCTTGATCCTGGGGTTGCATAGGTAATGTGTTAAACGTGTGCCTATTCCAGCCTGTTTCAGAGACATTTGAACAACCCTGCCTTCTAGATCATCAATGTTGAACGCAATCTCATTCAATTGCCTGTCCTACCGAAAGCATGACAGCTTGGAAAGGACAAGTGGACCTTAACAGGAATGACAAGACAACATGGTTTAAATTGTTTTTATATAGTATAGAGTTTAAGATGCTCTTTTTCCTATTTCGCCCTCTCAAACTCCAGAAATAAATATGCATATAACCTTTGCAAATTACTGGTATTAATAAAATATTGATATTACTTTTCCGTCGTTTTGTCTGTTTCATTGTTCCGGTGTCAGTACATGCGAAGATTAAACACGCGACTCTTGATTTTTTTGCATAAGAAGCCACAAAATGTAAATGCACTTGGCGGGAGGAAACGATATACAATTGACTTGAACTTCAGTCGTACCTTCACTACTATTTGCCACCTTGACAATCCCTGTGACGGTCACCATATCTCCTGGAACACAACTGTCTACCAAGTCTTGAACAAGCTCACATTCTATAGTTCGAGGAATTCTCCCAGCCTCTCGCTTATCATCTGATGCAAGTTCCTGGAGTCTGTGTAACAAAAAATACAATAGCTTTCCAAAATTGTATACGAGCTTTCAAAACTAATTTACCTACCTGTGATGCCAAACGTAAATTAGTGCTTGCACTTTAAATACACCTCTCTGAAGATAAATCAAATTTACAGCATCTCAACTACAAATTGTAATGCTCTAACTACAAATATTATTTTTTGCATCACTGATACAACTCACGAAGTGTGTAACATTGTGAGAACATAAGGATTCCTTGAGCATATCATAACATAGAGTCATAGAGTGATGCAGTGTGGAAACAGGCCCTTCGGCCCAACCCGCCCACACCAGCCAACAATGTCCCAGCTACCCTAGTCCCATTTGCCTGCGGTTGGTCCACAACCCTCCAAACATGTCCTATCCATAACACGCAGGCTTACGCAAAAATAAGGGAAACTATCTTGGATTCATGAAAGAATGAACACAAAACGCCTCAGAATGCCAGAGACCTGGATCTCAGGTGCTTTCTATATAGAGTTTGTCTCCCTGTAACAATAGTTTTCCCTTGTGTGCTCTGTTTTCCTCACACATCCTAAAGACGGTGCAGATTTGTAGGTTAATTGGCTTCTGTAAATTGACTTTACTGTGTAGGGAGTGCATGCAAAAGTAGGAAAACATGGAACCAGTATGAATGGATGATCGATGGTCGACATGGACTCAGTGACCTGAGGGACCCGATTCCATGCTGTATCATTCAATTAAATTCAAAATATTCTTTAAGGAAAAAATCTGCGAACTTTTTACCTGAAATCAAATGAGATTTTTTTCCCTGCTAAAGAATGATGTTAAGCATGGCTAAAGAAGGCTTGCAAAAGATGGTGCTCCCAAGGCTTCCAGTAACTCCTGCCCAATAAAGAGTTGTTTTCTGGAACTTCTTAAGACACATGGGTTCACGAAAGCAAATTGAGAACCATGATCTTTTAGCACTCAATGGAAAAATCAGTCCATTCCTCATTGAAGACAAATAATGCCCTCACCATAACAGAATAAAAGAAAACAATCCTACTGACCCTCAATCCCACTGTGCTAATTCAACTATGTCTAATATTGCTAGACTGGAAAGTGCCCCTAAATTGACACAGGAAACAAAACTAAACTTTCGCTAAGTGCTTCAATTCTCCAAATTCTGAATTTTCTTTACAATCTTCCCACTGAGGTGGAGCAAGACAAATTAATTTTAAATGTTTCACTCTAAATTCCCCAGGCAAAGGCATAGGCATAAATAGAATCACAACCTAATCCTGATTGAATAATAATTAACTAATAGCAACTGCACATAAAGCAAATCCAAAAATTAATCCTTCGCTTACTTGATAGATTGCCAGTCTACAGTGACCGTTAATGAAGAGCTTCTGTTTGGTGTAAACGATCGACTGCGACAATCTGGTGTTAAACACTAAAGAAAGTACTTAGAATTAGTTTGCACATTTAATTATAAATTTAGCAGTTTTTTCTCTCTGCAATATCATGGTACAATACCTTTGTAGGGAGTGTATATTTCCCATCTGGAAAAGGTAGACTTTGAGTATCGCCACATCCTTTGCATGTAAAGGCCATTCTGGTACAGAAAGGTTTAACGTTGCTGACACGAACAACAGTTCCACGCAAAGAAATGTACTTTCCATAGCAATTAGCTCGCAAATTTCTCAACAACGTCAGAAGCTCATAGTTATAGACCCTAAAAAAGTACACACATTGCATGGGTTTTTGACATTTATTTTTTATTAAAGTAAAATAGCATATCTTGGATTTATCGCCACACGTTTTTCTCTTAAATATTTCAAATTTTATACTTAAATTCATCATAATTTCAGAAAATTATGAATGCAAAATCTGAGCCTGCAACATCACAACTGTAGACGTAGGTAATGAGTCAACAAGAATAAACAATATCATCCCCACGTTTCCCCATTCAGGACATTCAGATATACACGCATCAAAAAATAAACATCAGGGCAGCAGACTAATTCCCCAGACAAATGTACATAATACAGGAATGGTCTAACCCAAAGGTTTCACTTTAGGCTCCCAAGCTTCCAAGCTTCTGTTTATTGTTTCAGCAAAGGGTTCCCAATCTTACTCCAATTACCAAATTGTTTGTCATCCTTATAAGGATTGTAGCTACACTAGGATTTGTGAAGTCGGAAAACACTAATTAATTAATCGGTAATGGATTACTTAGGATCATAGCTAAACTTAAAAATAAAACTGTGTTGCTCTCAAAATAGCAAAGATTTCAGCATAGCGGCAAATATTTGGTTTTCTCATGATTATTATATTGCTGTTTCTCATTGATGTTTACTATGCTGCACAAAGTAGTATGATGTATACCAACATAAGCCATTAAATTTAAAGAAATATTAATGGGATAATGTAACTGACAAAATAATCATTTCAACATTCTTCTTTTAAACATACCGCACATGAATGTAAGGGACATTTATAATGGCAGCTTCTTCACTTGGTAGTCCTTGTTCCAACTGAGCTGCCTGCCTTTCAAGATCTCTGGTTATTACCTGAATCAAAGTACCATAAACAACATAAAGTCAGTTGCAAGCTTTACATTAATAGAGTTCAGTGTACTTTGGAAAGAGATTCTGCCTAATGATACTTTCAGAATAGCATTTTCACAACAGTAGAATTTTTGTTAAACAAAACACTGCAATCTTTTTAACTTCAGTTTCAGAAGAAATAAAAGAAATAAAATAAAAATATCAATTTTGATCTTGTAAAATGGTGTTTGGTAATCAACAGGCACAATTAACTGAGTAACAAAGCAAAGAAGAGTTATAAGATACTTAAACCTGATGAACTGCCAATCCTAGGCAATCCAATATTTTTTCCGGCATATCCCTCAATTCAGTGGCCAAATTAGGCATGAGAACAGTTAGCTCCTCGTCATTCACAAGCTCATTAAAGTCAACCAAGATGCTTTCTTTTTGTTCTATTTCATCCTTTGGAGAGAAATGTTTGAAATTTGCAGGTGAATGTCAGCTTTTATTTCTCATTGATATTTGCATAATTGCTGAACAATCAGAGAGCAATGCTAAATTTAAATTATTTTCTTTTTGATAACATTTCAATGCAAGATGAAAGAGTGCTGCTTGTCATTGATAGTTTGCATGGCTTTAGACCAAGATTTGACCAGGAAGCTTCTGCAAAAGTGAAAGTGTACTTATGACTTTTACAAAAGACACAAATACCATAAGTCTGTCATATTCCTTATTTTGGCAAATAAACATCTTAAATTCATTAAAATAAAATTTGCAAAAATTGTGTACAATAAACACTAATGTTTTATAAATACTAAACTAGAATCTCTTTTGCTCCAAGTTTGCAAATCAAACAACTTGTTATTAAAGGCAACCCATCGACAACAGTGAGGGTCGAAAAGAACATAAAAATATAGGCCAAGGTTTCTTACCTTGTCGTACAAATCAATATGATTTGTGAAGAACTTTTCAAATGCTTTAATCTTCTGCACAAAAGGGGAGTTCCCAACATAGGCTTTAAAATAAATTTGAAAATCAGGATTATATATTTCTCAAAATGCATTAGATACCCAAGCACAATAATAAAATTTCAAAGTTATTGAAGAGCAATCTGTCTTTTTTACTTTGGAATTTGTCACAGTAATGAAGCTTTAAAAATGTCTGACAGCTGATATTGGACACTCTTATTGATATTTTAAAGAATAGAAATACACAAAACGATTCACAATTGTTCTATGGCAATATTTAAATTGCTATAAAGTAAAATAATCCAATCTCCTACACTGCCATAAACCGTTTACAGTGCTATGAGTAATGATGGCTCACTATCACAGCCAGTTTGCAACTCTACAAGGAAAAAGTCGCATCATCTGCTTTATGAATGTTCAGATTACAGAAACCAAAGGAATGTAATTTTTAATATTTTTGCTTCTCTGTTACGCTCTGATCATACGTAAAATACTTCATGCCAATTGGAGTAAGCGCAGTGGCATGATTATAAGCAAGCATTTCAGGAGCTCTAAATTCTGCAGACATTTTGATATACAGGTGCTCCCCAGTTTACGATGCTTCGACTTGCGATATTTCGACTTTGTGATGGTGCAAATGGCAGCGACCAATAGACAATAGACAATAGGTGCAGGAGGAGGCCATTCAGCCCCTCGAGCCAGCACCGTCATTCAATGTGATCATGGCTGATCATTCTCAATCAGTACCCCGTTCCTGCCTTCTCCCCATACCCCCTGACTCCGCTATACTTAAGAGCTCTATCCAGCTCTCTCTTGAATGCATTCAGAGAATTGGCCTCCACTGCCTTCCGAGGCAGAGAATTCCACAGATTCACAACTCTCTGACTGAAAAAGTTTTTCCTCATCTCAGTTCTAAATGGCCTACCCCTTATTCTTGAACTGTGGCCCCTTGTTCTGGACTCCCCCAACATTGGGAACATGTTTCCTGCCTCTAACGTGTCCAACCCCTTAATAATCTTATACGTTTCGATAAGATCTCCTCTCATCCTTCTAAATTCCAGTGTATACAAGCCTAGTCGCTCCAGTCTTTCAACATATGATAGTCCCGCCATTCCGGGAATTAACCTAGTAAACCTACGCTGCACGCCCTCAATAGCAAGAATATTCTTCCTCAAATTTGGAGACCAAAACTGCACACAGTACTCCAGGTGCGGTCTCACTAGGGCCCTGTACAACTGCAGAAGGACCTCTTTGCTCCTATACTCAACTCCTCTTGTTATGAAGGCCAACATTCCATTGGCTTTCTTCACTGCCTGCTGTACCTGCATGCTTCCTTTCAGTGACTGATGCACTAGGACACCCAGATCTCGTTTCTAACTTGACACCATTCAGATAATACTCTGCCTTCCTATTCTTACCACCAAAATGGATAACCTCACACTTATCCACATTAAACTGCATCTGCCATGCATCCGCCCACTCACACAACCTGTCCAAGTCATCCTGCAACCTCATAGCATCTTCCTCACAGTTCACACTACCACCCAGCTTTGTATCATCTGCAAATTTGCTAATGACGCAAGACGCAGCTCGCTTCCGGCCACGTGATCGCGTGTATTAAATGCATTTCGACTTACAATATTTTCAGTTTGCGATGGGTTTCTCGGAACGGAACCCCATCGTAAGCTGAGGAGCACCCGTATTAAATTTAGTGGGAATCACAGAAACCGTTAACAATATAGCGAATAAATCAACTTTAAACTTACGTACATTATGACTCAAATCATGACATGGAGGCTCCTTACATTTCACCAGGTACTGTATATAGTACTGTTTTGTTGATTTCCTTCTCCCATTTTTTAAAAATCAAGCATTTACAATATTACTAACTTTAAAAAAAAGGTTTTGCAGATTATCATTGAACAGAGCTCCATTTTAAAAATGTTACTCGATTCCACTTTGAAAATGGCAACCATATTGTTATTACTTTTTCCACTTCTTGCTCTTACAAGCACGATTTTGACTTAACTAGCCCAATTAAACATCAAGTCAAAATCAGTTAATAAAAATTAACCGGCTCCAAAACATCAATGTATGGAAAAATCAAGTATACATGATCCAGCTTTTTCTTGTTGAAATCATAACCTGTGACATTTACTCCACCTATGTTTGTCAGTTTAAGTTCTGCACAGGATACATTATTACTAATGCTGAGAATGGATCTGAACACTGAAATTTCAAAAAGTTACCAGGAGTTAGCAGGAATGAGCAGTTGAGGTTACAAAGAATAGCTTATTGAAGGGTAGAGCTGATTCAAGGGAGCTGAGTAATGCAATCAGAGTCGTCTGATCTTAATGAAAGGTAGAGCTAGTTCTCGGGAAGCAAGCCACATAAACCAGCTCATAATTCATGTTGTCCTCCCCCACCCAGAAAACAGATAAACAAGGTTTGATGTATAGAAAGAAGGAACTGCAGATGCTGGTTTACAAAAGACAAAAAGTGCTGGAGTCATCAGCAGCATTTCTGGAGAACACTGGACTTTTCTTTTCAAGTCGGGACCATTCTTCAGCCTGAAGGGGCATGCCGACCTGAAACGTCACCCATCAACGTTCTTCAGAAATGCTGCCTGACCTGCCCAGTTACTCCAGCACTTAGTGACTTTTAGTGTTTGATTGATCTGCAAAAAACTAAAGGAAAATACTTAAATTTTCAGACAGACATTGTATATTTGCAACATACAATTCCTTTTGAAAAGCTTACCATCTGAAAAATAAAGATTCCAACCCTTATAGGGAATAAATTCATTCAAAGTTCCTTGAATTAGACGGGGTTGAGGTGGCTTTGGCTGTTGAAAACCTAAAACATGATGTTTTTCATTAATCAGGTTTATTTGCGATAGATAGGAATATTTTAAATCACTATTTTGTAATTCTTCAAACAAATTACAATAACATGTTCGTTAATAGATTTACAATGCATGATTAGCTGAAAATAGACTCCAAAATATTCAGCTGAATACAAACAAGTGTTGCAAACAAAATGATGTTACATAAACAAACATTTCAATCCTAAACAATCTGAGACGACATCAACAGCAAATGAAATTTGCTAGCAAGTTTAAATGGCTTCTAAACACATTTAGTTCATTAAATCAGATTCAGATGCTGGGATCTTGAGCAAAAAAGCAAGGTGCTGGAAGAACACAGCAGGTCAGTCTGATGAATGTCCTGACCCAAAACATCATCTGTCCCTTCCCTCCAGTTTCAGCCTGACCTGCTGAGTTCCTCCAGCACCGTCTCTTCACTCCAGATTCAGAGGTGATTAAGGACTTTTTTCCCTATGGCAAAGGGTTTAATTCACAAGGTTCTTATTTTCCTTCTGTCTACTCTCTGAAACAATTAAGTTAAGTCTTAGGAGAGAAGAGGCAAATAGCCAACGGCAAAGTTAATTTGTCCCAATGGGGGCTTTCTAAGTTGTGGAATGGTCCTGCTATGGGAGTTCTTGCTGTTAACAGAGAGGCTTTAATGCTGCAGCTGTTATTATGTATTGTTACTCACTGATATTTTATGCATCAAGCCTCCAAGGATGATGGTATCACATGCAGCAGCAAGGTTTACTTTATTTAGTTTAGAGATACAGCGCGGAAACAGGTCCTTCGGCCCACCGAGTCCGCACCAACCAGTGATCCCCGCACATTAACACTATTCTACACTAGGGACAAATTTTACATAGTTTATTACGGTATATACCAAGCCAATTAACCTACAAACATGTACGTCTTTGGAGTGTGGGAAGAAGCTGAATTTCTCAGAGAAAACCCACGTGGTCACGGGGAGTATGTACAAACTAGGTACAAACAAGCACCTGTAGCCAGGATCGAACCCAGGTCTCTGGCGCTGTAAGGCAGCAACTCTACTGCAGCGCCACCATTGAGAAGGAATAAATCATCACAGTTGGTGGACATATGGACCCCCGGTGCAAGGTACATCCAACAAGCCAACTCTGGGATTAATCCAACAAAATTACGACTCTTCCATTTTTAACAACTTTGAACGTGAAGGATGCAAGGCAGCCCCGCCAATGTGGTGACTCTTGTGTGCTGCTTCAGTGGATTACATTATTCTTACACTCTTACATAAAGTAGAAAATGCTGAAGTAACTCAGCGGGTCAGGTAGCATCTGTGGAGAGCATGGATAAGAGATGCTCAGGTCGGGACCCTTAGTACGACTCTACTCTTACATTCTTGAACTTGAGTATGATTGTGCTTATGTATAGTAAGCTTTTTAGTGCACTGCATGCAAAAAAAACAAATTTCACTGTAACTAAATGTATGTGACAATAAAGTAACGTTGAACGGCCTCAGACCAGAAACGTTACCATTTCTCTCTCCACACATTCTGCCTGACTTGCTGAGTGTTTCCAGCCCTTTCCGAGTTCTTTATTCCATATTTAAGGCAGCTGTGGGGTTTTTTCTTATTTTGATTTTCACCAGACTTACTTCCCTCGCCTCTGGATCTGTCGCAGTTTCCTCTTCCTCGCCAAGGTTTTCCCCTCCATGCTCCACCACCATCGCCAGACCCTCTGCTGCTACCCCGCCAACTCCTGCCGCCCCTCCAGCCGGACGACATTGCAAAAGTTTCCTCTATTCCCAGCCAACTTGCCTGTGGATGAGGTAGGATGAGAAAGTTGAGGTGAGGTGGGGCAAGAATAAATCAGGTGGGATGCGGAGAGGTGGGATGCGGAGACATGAGATGGGGTGAGGTGAGATAGGATGAGAAGAGATGAGGTGGGATAAGATCAGGTGAGGTGGGACGAGAAGACGCGAGGTGAGATGGAATGAGAAGAGGGGGTGAGGTGGGATGAGGTGAAATAGGATGAAAATAGATGAGGTGAGATAGGAAGAGAAAAGAAAAGAAGTGGGATGTGATGAAAATAGATGTGAGAGGGGAAGAGAGGGGAGGGGAAGAGAACGAGAAGTGGGGGGGAAGGGAGGAGAGGGGGTGAAGGGAAGAGGAGAGAGGGAAGAGGAGAGAGGGAAGAGGAGAGAGGGAAGAGGAGAGAGGGAAGAGGAGAGAGGGAAGAGGAGAGAGGGAAGAGGAGAGAGGGAAGAGGAGAGAGGGAAGAGGAGAGAGGGAAGAGGAGAGAGGGGAGAGGGAAGAGAGAGGGAAGAGGAGAGAGGGAAGAGGAGAGAGGGAAGAGAAGAGAGGGAAGAGAAGAGAGGGAAGAGGAGAGAGGGAAGAGGAGAGAGGGAAGAGGAGAGAGGGAAGAGGAGAGAGGGAAGAGGAGAGAGGGAAGAGGAGAGAGGGAAGAGGAGAGAGGGAAGAGGAGAGAGGGAAGAGGAGAGAGGGGAGAGGAGGGGAAGGAAGATGTGAGGAGAGGGGGGGAAGAGAGGAGAGGGGGTGGGGAGGGGGAGGGGAAGGGGAAGAGGAGGAGAGAGGGAAGAGGAGAGGGAAGAGAGGAGGGGAAGGAAGAGGTGAGGAGAGGGGGGGAAGAGAGGAAAGGGGGAGGGGAGGGGGAAGATGAGAGGGGGAAGAGGAGGGGGAAGAGGAGAGGGAAGAGGAGAGGGAAGAGGAGAGGGAAGAGGAGAGGGAAGAGGAGAGGGAAGAGGAGAGGGAAGAGGAGAGGGAAGAGGAGAGGGAAGAGGAGAGGGGAAGGAAGAGGAGAGGGGGAAGAGGAGAGGGGGAAGAGGAGAGGGGGAAGAGGAGAGAGGGAAGAGGAGAGAGGGAAGTGGAGAGGGAAAAGGAGAGGGAAGAGAGGAGAGGAAGGAAAAGGTGAGGAGAGGGGGGAGAGAGGAGAGGGGGAGGGAAGAGAGGGAAGAGGAGAGGGGGAGGGAAGAGAGGGAAGAGGAGAGGGGGAAGGGGAGAGGGGGAAGAGGAGAGGGAGGGGGGAGGGGAATGGAAGAGGGGAGAGGTGAGAGGGAGGGAAGAGAGGAGAGGGGGGAGGGAGAAGAGGTGATGGGATGTGAGGAGATGAGAAGAGATTTTGCAGTTCGCCTCACCCCGCTGTGCTGTAACCGGTGAACCTGGCGGGGTGGGCTGCGGGACCACGCGGACTCACTCAGCCCCGGGCCCGCGCCCGCGCCGCTGTTTAACGTCCCGACCGGTTCAAACGCGGACTTTCCCGCGCTCGCGCTCCGGGCTTCACTTCGCGTCGCGGGGCGGGGCGGGGCGGTCCGCGCCGGGCCATTTCCGCTTCCTGTTTGAGCAGCGGGCTGTCGCCAGCACCGGCCGGGCCGGGAGTCGGACAGCGCCGAGCGAGTGCGGCTTGTTGCGGTTGTGGAAGCGGTAGCTGTGGAAATAGCGATGCCGGGCAACGGGGACAGACCGAATGAAGACGACAAAGTCAAAGAGGAGATGGCGGCGACGGCGACAGATGTACTGAGGTCCAACACTGTCCGTGAGGGCCACCACGTGGTCCTGAAGAGAAACGACGTGTTCAAAGCGGTGCAAGTGCACAGGAGGAGGTAGCTCAACTTTTGGCGACCAGGGGAGGGGAGGGGAGGCAAGGCAAGGCATGAACTGGTGAGCATAAGGGGTGCCATGAACTGGTGGTGATAGGGTGCCATGAACTAGAGGGCATAGGGGGTGCCATGAACTAGAGGGGTGCCATGAACTGGTGGGCATAGGGGGTGCCATGAACTGGTGGTTATAGGGTGCCATGAACTGGTGGGGATAGGGGGTGCCATGAACTGGTGGGCATCGGGGGATGCCATGAACTAGAGGGCATAGGGGGGGGTGCCATGAACTGGAGGGGATAGGGGGGTACCATGAACTGGTGGTGATAGGGTGCCATGAACTGAAACATAAAAAATGGGTGCAGGAGGAGGCCATTTGGCCTTTGAGCCAGCACCGCCATTCATTGTGATCATGGCTGATCATCCACAATCAATAACCCGTGCCTGCCTTCTCCCCATATACCTTGATTCCACTAGCCCCTAGAGCTCTATCTAACTCTCTTTTAAATTCATCCAGTGAATTGACCTCCACTGCCTTCTGGGGCAGAGAATTCCACAAATTCACAACTCTGGGTGAAAAAGTTTTTTCTCACCTCAGTTTTAAATGGCCTCCCCTTTATTCTTAGACTGTGGCCTCTGGAACTGTGGCCCCTGGTTCTGGATGGGGTGCCATGAACTGGTGGGGATAGGGGTTCAGGAGGGGGTTGTGGGTGGAGGTGGCAATAGAAGTGGGCTTCAGAGTAGGGGTTGTGGTGAAGATGGGGGTTGTAGTAGTGGTGGTTGTGGGGGTGAGGTTTGTGGCAATAGAGATATGGGGTGAGTGGATGGGAATATAAATAGGGTTGGGTGGAAGTGGAGGAGAGCTCTTGCCTTCTGGAAGGAGGTTTTAACGATTAAGTATTTTGCTGGAATAATGCTCTACCAGAATTTTATGGTGTTAAAGGATATAAAGATCCTTCCTACTGAAAGTAACCATTAGTGGCATAATAAGCCTTGTGAGCAAGAAGATATGCCCCTAGTGTGTAGGGAGTGAATGAGAAGGGGATAACAGAATGATTGTTAATGGGTATTTATTCACAAAATGCTGGAGTAACTCAGCAGGTCAGGCAGCATCTCAGGAGAGAAGGAATGGGTGACGTTTCGGGTCGAGACCCTTCTTCAGACTGATGTCAGGGGGGCGGGACAAAGGAAGGATATAGGTGGAGACAGGAAGATAGATGGAGATCTGGGGAGGGGAAGAGAGGGACAGAGGAACTATCTAAAGTGGGAGAAGTCGATGTTCATACCACTGGGCTGCAAGCTGCCCAGACGAAATATGAGGTGCTGTTCCTCCAATTTCCGGTGGGCCTCACTATGGCACTGGAGGAGGCTCATGACAGAAAGGTCAGAATGGGAAGGGGAGTTGAAGTGCTCGGCCACCGGGAGACCAGTTTGGCCTACGTGGACCGAGCGCAGGTGTTGAGCGAAGCGATCGCCGAGCCTGCGCTTGGTTTCGCCGATGTAAATAAGTTGACATCTGGAGCAGCGGATGCAATAGATGAGGTTGGAGGAGGTGCAGGTGAACCTCTGTCTCACCTGGAAAGACAGGTGTTTGGGTCCCTGTGCAATGGAGGCGGTGCAGGTGAACCTCTGTCATGAATCTCGGTGGTCAGCGTGGACTCGATGGGCCTTTTTCCATACTATATCTTTCAGTCAATTCAATCAAACTCAGCAGGTTAGGCAACACATTTGAAGGAAATGGCAGGCAACGTTTTGGGTCAGGATCCTTCTGCCTGACCTGAGTTACTCCAGCACTATGCGCCTTGCTCAAGGTACCATGTGTATCCAGACATGAGTCTGAAGAAGGGTCTCGACCCGAAACGTCACCCATTCCTTCTCTCCTAGATGCTGCCTGACCTGCTGAGTTACTCCAGCATTTTGTGATACCTTCGACGTGTATCCAGATGTTTGTGTCACATCGGATGCCAAGCTGGGAAATGCCTGTTTGCAAGTTCTATCAATGTAAAGTAGCTGCTGCAAATCCAGTCATTTTCTGCACTTGGCAAAGTTAGGTCTTAGACACTGCAAAGACAATAGACAATAGACAATAGGTGCAGGAGTAGGCCATTCAGCCCTTCGAGCCAGCACCGCCATTCAATGCGATCATGGCTGATCACACTCAATCAGTACCCCGTTCCTGCCTTCTCCCCATACCCCCTCACTCCGCTATCCTTAAGAGCTCTATCCAGCTCTCTCTTGAAAGCATCCAACGAACTGGCCTCCACTGCCTTCTGAGGCAGAGAATTCCACACCTTCACCACTCTCTGACTGAAAAAGTTCTTCCTCATCTCCGTTCTAAATGGCCTACCCCTTATTCTTAAACTGTGGCCCCTTGTTCTGGACTCCCCCAACATTGGGAACATGTTTCCTGCCTCTAATGTGTCCAATCCCCTAATTATCTTATATGTTTCAATAAGATCCCCTCTCATCCTTCTAAATTCCAGTGTATACAAGCCCAATCACTCCAGCCTTTCAACATACGACAGTCCCGCCATTCCGGGTATTAACCTAGTGAACCTACGCTGCATGCCCTCCATAGCAAGAATATCCTTCCTCAAATTTGGAGACCAAAACTGCACACAGTACTCCAGGTGCGGTCTCACCAGGGCCCGGTACAACTGTAGAAGGACCTCTTTGCTCCTATACTCAACTCCTCTTGTTATGAAGGCCAACATTCCATTGGCTTTCTTCACTGCCTGCTGTACCTGCATGCTTCCTTTCATTGACTGATGCACTAGGACACCCAGATCTCGTTGAACTCCCCCTCCTCCTAACTTGACACCATTCAGATAATAATCTGCCTTTCTATTCTTACTTCCAAAGTGAATAACCTCACACTTATCTACATTAAACTGCATCTGCCATGTATCCGCCCACTCACACAACCTGTCCAAGTCACCCTGCAGCCTTATTGCATCTTCCTCACAATTCACACTACCCCCCAGCTTAGTATCATCTGCAAATTTGCTAATGGTACTTTTAATCCCTTCGTCTAAGTCATTAATGTATATCGTAAATAGCTGGGGTCCCAGCACTGAACCTTGCGGTACCCCATTGGTCACTGCCTCCCATTCCGAAAGGGACCCATTTATCCCCACTCTTTGCTTTCTGTCTGTCAACCAATTTTCTATCCATGTCAGTACCCTACCCCCAATACCATGTGCTCTAATTTTGCCCACTAATCTCCTATGTGGGACCTTGTCGAAGGCTTTCTGAAAGTCGAGGTACACCACATCCACTGACTCTCCCCTGTCAATTTTCCTAGTTACATCCTCAAAAAATTCCAGTAGATTTGTCAAGCATGATTTCCCTTTCGTAAATCCATGCTGACTCGGAATGATCCTGTTACTGCTATCCAAATGCTCAACAATTTCGTCTTTTATAATTGACTCCAGCATCTTCCCCACCACTGATGTCAGACTAACTGGTCTATAATTACCCGTTTTCTTTCTCCCTCCTTTCTTAAAAAGTGGGATAACATTTGCTATCCTCCAATCCACAGGAACTGATCCTGAATCTATAGAACATTGAAAAATGATCTCCAATGCTTCCACTATTTCTAGAGCCACCTCCTTAAGTACCATGGGATGCAGACCATCAGGCCCTGGGGATTTATCAGCCTTCAGTCCCATCAGTCTACCCAAAACCATTTCCTGCCTAATGTGGATTTCCTTCAGTTCCTCCATCACCCTAGGTTCTCCGGCCCCTAGAACATTTGGGAGATTGTGTGTATCTTCCTCAGTGAAGACAGATCCAAAGTAACGGTTTAACTCGTCTGCCATTTCTTTGTTCCCCATAATAAATTCCCCTGCTTCTGTCTTCAAGGGACCCACATTTGCCTTGACTATTTTTTTCCTCTTCACGTACCTAAAAAAACTTTTGCTATCCTTCTTTATATTATTGGCTAGTTTACCCTCGTACCTCATCTTTTCTCCCCGTATTGCCTTTTTAGTTAACTTTTGTTGCTCTTTAAAAGAGTCCCAATCCTCTGTCTTCCCACTCTTCTTTGCTAGGGTCTCAGGCTGAAGAAGATGTCTCTACCTGAAGTGTCACACATTCCTTCTCTCCGGATAGGCTGACTGTTTCGCTGAGTTACTCCAGCATTTTGTGTCCATCTGCTATATCAGTGGTCTCCAAACTATGGCCCGCGGGCCACATCCGGCCAGCCACGAGATTTTATCCGGCCCGCGGCAAGCTCTTAGACAGCGGGGACTGGAGGCAGAAGCTGCTGGCGAAGGTTCGCCGGAGAGCGGATCACCACAGACCCAGAGCCGGGACAAGGCGAGAGATCGCAGCACCTCCTCAACTTCCCTCCTCGCCGCTGCTGCATCCGCTCAACCTGGAGAGAGAGTCGGGGTAGAGGGAGCTGCGGGTGAGAGCGGGAGCACGGGGAGGGTGTCAGCGGTTGCTGCTCCCTCCCACCCTCTCCCAGCGCCAGCGAGATCTGCCCGCTCCTCCACTCTTGTCTCCGGCCCCGTCCCCCTCGAACGCAGCGAAATACGAACAAACGCAAGTGAAACTTCCCTCCTCGCTGCCGCCGCTCACCCCGGGGCTTCTGAACAACAACAGAATGCGGGGCTTCTGAACAACAACTACACTTGTGTTTGTTCTTATTTTGCTGCGTTAGAGGGAGACGGGGCCTGGGAAGAGAGTGGAGCAGCGGCACAGATCTCGCTGGCTCTGGGAGAGAGGGAGAGGGGAAAGAGAGAGAGGAGAGGGAACAACCCGCGCAAGTGGCGGCGCTCCTTCACCGGACCCTCTGACACCCTCCCCCTTCCCGCTGCTCCCTCTACCCCAACTCTCTCTCCTTCCCCCTCCCCCCCCCCTTTACCGCTCTCTCTCTCCCAGTGGTGGTCACTGTATTTTTTGTTTTATAAATAATTGTATAGTTATTTCAGTGTTGAGACTTTGGCCATAACTTATTAGTTTTTAAACATTTCATCTAGAAAACTCATCTTTGAGAAGCAGTGGTTTTATTTGGACAACGCAATTGGACATAAATATGGCACGGCTTTTGAGGTTTCTGTTGGTGGAGCACTCCAACCGCTTAAAGCAAAATCTGAAGAAATTGAAGGTAATGATAGAAAGGTCTTGTTGTTCGAGTCTGTATCTACGAATTGTATTTCACGGAGTTTGGTGTCAGTACTGCAGTCAATAGTTAATGATTGTTGAACTGTAAATGGAGACAAGTTTTAAAAAAAAATCCAAAAGTAATTGTGTTTTATTTTAATGTAATATAAAGGAACTGCAAATGCTGGTTTATACTAAAGATAGACACAAAATGCTGGATTAGCTCAGCGGGTCAGGCAGCATAGACAATAGGTGCAGGAGGAGGCCATTCAGCCCTTCGAGTCAGCACCGCCATTAAATGTGATCATGGCTGATCATTCTCAATCAGTACCCCGTTCCTGCCTTCTCCCCATACCCCCTGACTCCGCTATCCTTAAGAGCTCTATCCAGCTCTCTTGAATGCATTTCAGAGAATTGGCCTCCGCTGCCTTCTGAGGCAGAGAATTCCACAGATTCACAACTCTCTGACTGAAAAAGTTTTTCCTCATCTCAGTTCTAAATGGCCTACCCCTTATTCTTAAACTGAAGAAAGACTGGATAGACTAGGCTTATACTCGCTGGAATTTAGAAGACTGAGGGGGGATCTTATTGAAACATATAAAATTCTTAAGGGGTTGGAGAGGCTAGATGCGGGAAGATTGTTCCCGATGTTGGGGAAGTCCAGAACCAGGGGTCACAGCTTAAGGATAAGGGGGAAGTCTTTTAGGACCGAGATGAGAAAACATTTTTTCACACAGAGAGTGGTGAGTCTGTGGAATTCTCTGCCACAGAAGGTAGTTGAGGCCAGTTCATTGGCTATATTTAAGAGGGAGTTAGATGTGGCCCTTGTGGCTAAAGGGATCAGGGGGTGTGGAGAGAAGGCAGGTACAGGTTACTGAGCTGGATGATCAGCCATGATCATATTGAATGGCGGTGCAGGCTCGAAGGGCTGAATGGCCTACTCCTGCACCTATTTTCTATGTGGCCCCTTGTTCTGGACTCCCCAACATTGGGAACATGTTTCCTGCCTCTAACGTGTCCAACCCCTTAATAATCTTATACGTTTCGATAAGATCTCCTCTCATCCTTCTAAATTCCAGTGTATACAAACCTAGTCGCTCCAGTCTTTCAACATATGATAGTCCTGCCATTCCGGGAATTAACCTAGTAAACCTACGATGCACGCCCTCAATAGCAAGAATATCCTTTCTCACTCGAATAGCATCACTCGAGAAAATGGACACGTGACGTTTTGGGTCAGGACCCTTCTTAAGACTCTTGATTTATTTTTGTCATTTGGGGAGGAGGGACTGTGTCAAAATATACTTTTACTGGAGGTCTGTAGGGGATCACCAGCAAGGTCAGCATGTTCAATCATAGTAATATGGAACACACTTCTCCGCGATATCTTCAACATTTCCACCGTCTTCAATTGATCCCACCGCTAGTTATGCCTTCCCCTCTCCATCCCTTTCACCTTCCGCAGGTACAGATTCACTCATTTGTTCCCACCCAAACCACCCTGCCCCAGGTACTTTGCCCTGCAACCGTATGAGATGTATCACCTGTCCCTATCCAGGGACCCCAGCATTTCCTCCAGGTGAGATAGAGGTTCACGTGCAGTTCCCATAATGACCTTTCTTTCCTGGGCCACCTCCATTGCCGAAGCGAGGTCACGCGCAAACTTGAGGATCAGCCCATTTGGGTAGCTTACAGCCAAACAGTAAGAACATTGAATTGTTCAATTCGAGGTAACTAACCTACGAAGAGCGCCCCCCGCCCTTCTTTTTAACCGTCATCCCTGTAGATTCACACCCATTCGTTTTCCCTACACCTGCCACCTTCAATCTATATTCCTTCCGCTGGCTTCACAATTTGCACATCACTGCCCCACACCTCTCACCAGTATCTACCTAACACTTGCCAGGCCTAGACCTATCCATACCTCTCTTCCAGCATTCTTCACCCTCACCACCACCTCCAGACAGTTACTCCAGCACTTTGTGTCTGTCTTTGGTATAAACCGGCATCTGCAGTTCATTGTTTTTACATATTGAGGCTGGTTCTCTAGATCCTTCATGAAAGGAGATCTGTCATCTTTCCTGGTCTTGCATGTATGGTGACATCAGACTTACCAACGTGATTAATGCTCAATTGCCTCCTCGGTTCAGGGACAATTAGGAATGGGTGATAAATATTAATGTTTATCTGTGTCCCTTGAATGAATACAGTTGAGTTTACAATCAGATCAGCCACGATCTTGTTGGCTGGTAGAGCAGGCTCAAGGGGGATCACACATACAATCATAGGTGCATAACACGAAGCACAGCTCACTCAAGTATTATCGCCCAGAATGTTTTATAAATTCTCAATTTCTGAATATTTATAAATTTGTGGCATTATTGTAAACTCTTTGAACAGCGTTTGTTATGAGAAATGAAGCCATGTAAACACTTGTCGCCAAGGACAGAACAGGCCAATGTTTCAGCAGAAACATTTATTTTCTGAAAAGCTGTAACTAGTTACCTAGTTCAAAACTACTGTAGTTTTGAGTCCACTTCAACAACAGCCCTCTCATGACAAATAGACAATTTGATAACTTAGTTTCCTATGAAAGTGTCTGGTCTTCAGACTTTAGAGATACAGCACGGAAGCAGGCCCTTCAGCCCACTGAGTCCGTGCCAACCAGCGATCCCATACACTAGCCATACACTAACACTGTCCAACATACTGAGGACAATTTTACAACTTGCCAAAGCCAATTAACCTACAAACCTGCATGTCTTTGGAGTGTAGGAGGAAACCGGGTCACCTGGAGAAAACTCACACGGTCACAGGGAGAATGTACAATCTCCATACAGACAGCG
Source organism: Rhinoraja longicauda (assembly GCF_053455715.1). Taxonomy (NCBI): domain Eukaryota; kingdom Metazoa; phylum Chordata; class Chondrichthyes; order Rajiformes; family Arhynchobatidae; genus Rhinoraja; species Rhinoraja longicauda. The sequence continues at coordinate 61,277,799 of NC_135961.1, read as the reverse complement.
CCCGTAGTCAGGATTGATCCCCAATCTCTGGCAATGTAATGCAGTAACTCTACCGCTGGGCCACCGTACCATCTGGTATAAATTTTGAGGGATTTCTTCTTGATTGATGTGATGCTAACGTGAAATTATAGAAATAAAGAAATGGCTAAGACATTGAATGATTTTTGTAGTTTATTTGAATCACAAAATTTAACTTACAAAGGTGCAATAAGAGCATTGGAAATGGGGAAACCAATGAATCTAAAATATGAGAATATATTTGAAAACATATTTTCAATCTTTATTCTTCGTAAAGCTCTCAAACATTGACTGTAACTTAATTATGAGAAGTTGAGTATTGTGGTTCTTCCATATTATTAGTATAGGTTGATGTAAGCACTGATTTGAGATGTTATTTATTTAATTTGGAATGCTTATCTCTTAAACATATAAGCAGGGTTAAACATACTTTTAAAAAAAGATTCCAAGTGCTGGAGTAACTCAGCGGGTCATGCAACTTCTCTGGAGAACATGGATAAGTGACATTTTGGGTTGCGACCCTTCTAACTTTTTCTTTCGACAAAGAAGTAAACATGCTACATTTATTTTTTCCTGGCAGAGCTAAATGAAGCAGGTGTTGATAACCGAAACATAATTGATGACGGAAAGTCTCAGAAGCTGAGCAGAGATGACATTGAGGCACTTAAAGACCAAGGCATGAAAGGGCAGGTAGGAATGCGTTCTGTATTATTGAGAATGGCCATTTGCTAAGTGCTAAACACTGCAAAAATAATGTCCATTTGTATTCGCAAATAACATTTTATTCTTTAAAGAATGAATGAATGAGTTTATTGGCCAAGTATGTGCATATACAAGGAATGTGCCTTGGTGCTCCGCTCACAAAGCTTTGTTTTTTCTTTAAACAGGTTATTGTTAAACATCTGATAGAAAACAGCACAACATTTAGAGATAAAACTGGATTTGCTCAAGATAAATACATCAGGAAAAAGAAGAAAAAGTAAGCTTATGTTCACTGGGTGGGGTGGGAACTTGGTGCTTATTTGAATGTAAATATTTTAATCTATTTTGGGTATAATCAGTAAATCGGTGGAGGACGTAGTGGGGTGATGAATGGCGATACCAAGTACATTTATTTGACCTTTTTTCTATTCATTGTAATTAGCTACTGTATTTTAAGGACCCTTTTTTACATTTCTTAATTCACTGGTTGTGCCATTGCATGAGTATGTATATTATTAATACAAAATGCTGTAGTAACTCAGTGGGTCAGGCAGCATCTCTGGAGAAAAGGACCGGGTGACGTTTTGGGCCAAAACCCTTCAGCCTCAGTCTGATAAAGGGTAGCCTATTCCTTTTCTCCAGAGATGCTGCCTGATCCACTGAGTTTCTCCAGCATTTTGTGTGTGTGTGTTTTTTTAATGGATAACCGTGCGTATTTGTTTAAGAGGTAAGCATTCAAAATTAAATAATATCTCAAATCAGTGCTTACATCAACCTCTACCAATAACATGGAAGAGCCACAACACTCGACTTCTCATAATTAAGTTACAATCAACGTTTTAAAGCTTTAAGGAGAATAAAGATTGAAAATAAACATATATTTTCATATTTTAGATTCACTGGTTTCCCCATTTCCAATCCTGTTATTATGTAAACTACCATCTGCAGTTCTTTCTTACACATTATATTAAGATGGAGGGATATGGAACATGTTCAGGCTGATGAAATTAGTGTATCTTGGCATCAAGGTTGGCACAGACAATGGCCTGTCCTGTGCGATACTTTCCTCTGTTCTATAAACAAAATTTTGAATGCGTACAGTGGCAAATCTGGATAACTTTGTATGTTGAAACAGGAGATTTGGCTAACAGATAAATATATAACTGTTTGTATTTCAGAACCTTTATTTTTCTCCACGGTGGTAATAAACATGTTCTTGGTGACATTTTAACTTGCGTATATCTTGTTCACAGGTATGAAGCATTCATAACGATCTTGAAACCCACTACAAGAATAATGGCCATGATGTATCATTGCCGTGAACCAGGTAAAATTTGGTAAGTGATCGTGCTAATCTACTTTCCATATATTAAAAATGTTAAGACCACATTTCTTACAGTAGCTGCATTTTGAATTACAGGTAGCAGCGCCAGGTTTGCTTTGCTGGTTTCAATTTTGTGAAGGTTCTCAGTAGTTGAATAGTTACTGGCGCGTGGACTACGGGTGCAGTGGTTAGAAGTGTCACTTAAAATTTTGGTTGCTGGAGTGTCTATTTGCCTTTGCCATTGCAAAGGTACTTTTGATTCTACTCTCGGTATGGCATCTCTGACCATTTTTCCTATCTAATTGGATTCCGTTTATGGATTATTTTTGTTCTTCTGTTGTGCCAGTTCTTGTTACAATTCAATGCAAACATAGAAAACAGGTGCAGAAGGAGGCCATTTGGACCTTCGAGCCAGCACTGCCATTCATTATGATCATGGCTGATCATCTACAAGTACTGACCCGTGTCTGCCTTCTCCCCATATCCCTTGATTCCACTAGCTTTATCTAACAAAATCAGCTGTTTTGCATTTGATTTATTGATACATCCTTCCTGGACCTGAAAAGCTGACATATTGTTAGCAAATTTGTACTATGTGATGTATGGACAATAGACAATAGGTGCAGGAGTAGGCCATTCGGCCCTTCGAGCCAACACCACCATTCAATGTGATTATGGCTGAACATTCTCAATCAGTACCCCATTCCTGCCTTCTCCCCATACCCACTGACTCCGCTATCTTTAACAGCTCTATCCAGCTCTCTCTTGAATGCATTCAGAGAATTGGCCTCCGCTGCCTTCTGAGGCAGAGAATTCCACAGATTCACAACTCTGACTGAAAAGGTTTTTCCTCATCTCCGTTCTAAATGGCCTACCCCTTATTCATAAAATATGGCCCCTGGTTCTGGACTCCCCCAACATTGGGAACATGTTTCCTGCCTCTAACGTGTCCAACCCCTTAATACTTATATGTTTCGATAAGATCCCCTCTCATCCTTCTAAATTCCAGTATATACAAACCTAATCGCTCTAGTCTTTCAACATATGACAGTCCCGCCATTCCGGGAATTAACCTAGTAAACCTACGCTGCACGCCCTCAATCGCAAGAATATCCTTCCTCAAATTTGGAGACCAAAACTGCATACAGTACTCCAGGTGCGGTCTCACTAGGGCCCTGTACAACTGCAGAAGGACCTCTTTGCTCCTATACTCAACTCCTCTTGTTATGAAGGCTAACATTCCATTGGCTTTCTTCACTGCCTGCTGTACCTGCATGCTTCCTTTCAGTGACTGATGCACTAGGACACCCAGATCTCGTTGTACGTCCCCTTTAACTTACTTTACACCATTCAGATAATAATCTGCCTTCCTATTCTTACCACCAAAGTGGATAACCTCACACTTATCCACATTAAACTGCATCTGCCATGCACCCGCCCACTCACACAACCTGTCCAAGTCACCCAGCAAACTCATAGCATCTTCCTCGCAGTTCACACTACCACCCAGCTTTGTATCATCTGCAAATTTGCTAATGGTACTTTTAATCCATCCAAGTCATTCATGTATATTGTAAGTAACTGCGGTCCCAGCACCGAGCCTTGCGGTACCCCACTAGTCACTGCCTGCCATTCTGAAAGTGACCCATTTATCCCCACTCTTTGCTTTCTGTCTACCAACCAATTTTCTATCCATGTCAGTACCCTACCCCCAATACCATGTGCTCTAATTTTGCCCACTAATCTCCTATGTGGGACCTTGTCGAAGGCTTTCTGAAAGTCGAGGTACACCACATCCACCGGCTCTCCTCTGACAAGTTTCCTTGTTACATCCTCAAAAAATTCCAGAAGATTAGCCAAGCATGATTTCCCCTTCGTAAATCCATGCTGACTCGGAACGATCCTGTTATTGCTATCCAAATGCTCTGCAATTTCGTCTTTTATAATTGACTCCAGCATCTTCCCCACCACTGATGTCAGACTAACTGGTCTATAATTTCCCGTTTTCTCTCTCCCTCCTTTCTTAAAAAGTGGGATAATATTAGCCACCCTCCAATCAACAGGAACTGATCCTGAATCTATAGAACATTGGAAAATGATCACCAATGCGTTCACAATTTCTAGAGCCACCTCCTTAAGTACCCTGGGATGCAGACCATCAGGCCCTGGGGATTTATCAGCCTTCATTCCCATCAGTCTACCCAACACCATTTCCTGCCTGGCTTTCTTTATTTTGGTTTCACATGAATAAGATCAGAAACTAACCACATCAATAATATTGCACATTCACAAATGAGATCCTCAAAAATGTATCGAAAATTTTAATGCTATTATGTCACCAACCCAATAAATGATTATAATTTGATCAAATTGTCATGGATTGAGCTGTTAAGACAAAGGAAAACAAATCGGCTTGAAGATTGTAACCAGTAAGATTGGAAGTATACTCACTTTTGTGAGGGAGTGCAAAGAAAAATACTCTATTTAATTAAGTTGATTTGATCCATTGATTGGTTGGTTTGTCTCACACACTCTTGTTAACTACTTTAAAACTGCGAAAACATTTGAATCCACTTCAACCACTGCCTTTTTTCCATGAATGAACTAGTTTGATAACAATTTCCTGCGAAAGTGTCTCGTGACAAATGAGAGATTTGTTTTCTTGCAGAAATGAGGGACTACAAATGCTGGTTTACAAAAAAAAGACACAATGGAGTAACTCAGCAGGTCAGGCAGCATCTCTGGAGGACATGGATTGGTTACCCATGGATGGTGCCAGACCTGCAGAGTTATTCAAGCACTTTGTGCCTTTTTCATAGATTTCTTCTCGATTGATATTGGTGTATAGGTGAAATTGCAGCATTAAATTTAAGGGGTTCATGATGCACCCAGGCAATGCTATCTCAATGCTTTGTACGGAAAGATTAGCTTCAATTTGGAAGCAAAGGACTGTAATGGTTTGCCTGAAAGATGATATTTTATTTTTCGGAAACGCAAAATATTAAAATCCGTAAACACAGAGCGCTGGAGTAACTCAGCGGGTCAGGCAGCATCGCTGGAGAAAGTAGCTAGGTGACGTTTGGGTCGGGACCCTTCTTCAGACCCGACCCAAAACGTCACCTATCCATTTTCTCCAGAGATGCTGACCCGCTGAGTTACTCCAGTATTTTATGTCTATCTTTAGTGTAAACAGCATCTGCAGGTCCTTTTTATTATATTATAGAATAAAACGATCTGTTTGTTTCATAAAGCTATTCAGTTTGTAAAACTTGTTAAATGTAATTTACTATTGTTTTGGTTTCTTCCGTATCTAATTGCAGAAAGTTAAGCTCATGTGCTAAATCGGGCTGTTAAGAGTATAATGCCTCCAAAATGATAGTGTTTAATATTAATGATTAACTACACCATTAATTCCACTATTAACTAAGCTTTCTCTTTCAGCCATCTACGGTATGACACCCTTGCTCAGATGCTCGCTTTTGGGAATATCCATGCTGGCTGCAAAATAATTGTAGCAGAAACTTGTGCTGGCCTGGTACTGGGCTCTGTAATGGAGAGGCTGGGAGGTAATGAAATCTAAATTTGACGAGAATTTCCAGTGTTGAAAATATACTTTTAAGTTTGTGTGGCATTTGCTGTTTTCCCCACTGTATTGAATAAAGCTCTTTCTTTTCATTCACATTGAGGCCATATCTCATGGCAGGAACTTCCACCCTCCGATGCCATCACGTAAGCGTGGGTTGACGGAGACGATGTAAACTATCGCATGACAAACAGCAGCAATAAATCTGGTGTCCTCTCAGCGCAATTAAACAGATGCATTTGTTCTTAACAGCATTGGGGTTTGTGGTTTTATAAATTGGCCGCCATGCTGTCAATGTTGTGACTACACTTCAGACATGCTTCACTAGGTGTAGGACACTCTGCAATGTCCTGCTGTCATCTACATAAATGCTGCTTTCATTCATAACTGGCTCAACTATCCATCGCCAGACTAGAATCAGGCGAATGCTGTGCTGCCCTGCCTGCTCTACAATTAAATAAGATGGTAGCTGATCTTGATTTCAATCCTATCTATTTTTCATTCCCCGGGTCCCTTGATTCCAACTATTCAAAAATCTATTGGTTTCCACCCTAAATTGAATCAGTCGCCAAGCATCTATGGACCCATTGACATTCTGAGACATTCAAAAATTTGCCTCCCTTTACATTATTTTTATGTTCTTAAGTCCTAAGTTGCTGAATGCCAAATCCCATAATTATGCCCCATGGAGAAGTCCCAATGCAGGGTTCCGATCTGCAATGCCTCTACCTCCACAGAATGCTGCCGGATCCACTGAATATAAATTGTAAACAGTCCACCTGTTTATTTTTTGTTCCAGATTACAGCCTTTGCAGTATCCTGTGTCTCCTTTAGCATCTGTTTTATTCTCTTCAGAGCTTGTATGTTACCTCTTGTTAGACAATAGGTGCAGGAGTAGGCCATTCGGCCCTTCGAGCCAGCACCGCCATTCAATGTGATCATGGCTGATCATTCTCAATCAGTACCCCGTTCCTGCCTTCTCCCCATATCCCATAACTCCGCTATCCTTAAGAGCTCTATCCAGCTCTCTCTTGAATGCATTCAGAGAATTGGCCTCCACTGCCTTCTGAGGCAGAGAATTCCACAGATTCACAACTCTCTGACTGAAAAAGTTTTTCCTCATCTCCGTTCTAAATGGCCTACCCCTTATTCTTAAACTGTGGCCCCTGGTTCTGTTCTTGTACTAATGGCTCCCTAACAGACAGCAAAGGATAGAGGAGCAGATGTTTAGATAATTCCCAGATGTCTAAACATTGAATTATTGTGGTAAGAGATAGTAAGGACTGCATAAAGAAAATCAGGGATCATGTGGCAGGTATACGTATAAAATTATAAAAGGACTAGACAAGCTAGATGCAGGAAAAATGTTCCCAATGTTGGGGGAGTCCAGAACCAGGGGCCACAGTCTAAGAATAAAGGGGAGGCCATTTAAAACTGAGGTGAGCAAAAACTTTTTAACCCAGAGAGTTGTGAAATTGTGGAATTCTCTGCCACAGAAGGCAGTGGAGGCCAATTCACTGGATGAATTTAAAAGAGAGTTAGATAGAGCTCATGGGGCTAGCGGAATCAAGGTATATGAGGAGAAGGCAGGCACGGGTTACTGATTGTGTATGATCAGCCATGATCACAATGAATGGCGGAGCTGGCTCGAAGGCCCAGATGGCCTCCTCCTGCACCTATTTTCTATGTTTCTATGTATAAAGAACTGAAAACAGGCAAGTCGTCGAGGAATATAGAATTTGTAGGTGGATACTTGGAAAATGGCAGCAGGCACAAAATAGCAATGGACAAGATTAAGGAAACTTCTAAAACATTTTGTAAGTATTTTGTAGGCAAGATGGTAACCTGGGAAGGTGGAAAAACTTGTAGTTTGCTTTCTCAGTTAACATGATCCAAAGTACCACTCATTCCTACCTAATTGACTTAATGTAAACACAGAATTCTAGGTTCTGAGACAATTGTGTCCCATTCACTGAAAATAAAAAAAATCTCATTTCTATGTGATCAATTTTCCCTTGTGGATCCTTTTTACTAATTAACCCCTGCCTTGTTGTACAAGGTAAACCCTAAAGTGCGTGTTCCCCTTATTTCACCGAGGTGCTTTGCTCCAAAATACTCTCAAGTGCATTCTTGCTCTCAGCATGACCGAACACTCTTCTATGATTATCCAAGAACTCAACTCCAATCCTTGGTGGTTTCCTTGTACCCTACCCTTTCATAGCCCTCTAGGTCATTGCTTTTATTTGTTGGAATCTATAACCTTTCTAAAGATTTGTAAACGGTGGGTCAGGCAGCGTAATGTGGAGGTCAAGGCATGGTTGACATTACAGATCGGATCCTTATGTTGTATGTGTAAAATTTACATTCACCACAAATATTTAGAAAATGTTGTGTCACTAAAATAAGAGCTGATTATTTTGATGTCCTTTATCTTTGCTGACTAACCTAATTTATGCAAAATATGAGCGAAATATTCTGTTGAAATGTTAATTTCTCATTAATCTACAAGCTAGTCCCAAACCAGGGAGCATACATGTCTGCAATTGGTATTCAATTTCCTATTCAGTATAACCAATTCAATTTCTCTCTGCAGGTTATGGCTCTGTCATCCACATGTATCCAGGCAGCATGCCTGTTAGAGCTGCAATGGAGAACTTTGGATTTCCAAACTCATTTTATGACCACCTGTATGACTTTCCCATCAACCAGTTGAACAGTCTTCTTTCTGGGAGTTTTTCAGCTGAGAATGAAACGTTACAGAATCAAACCAAAGTAGTGTCGGGAGACGGTAATAGGAGCCCACTGAGCACACAGCAGGGTGATGGGGTTCCTTGTGCCGAGACCATGATGGATATCACCCAAGCTGGGGAAACTGAGGCCAAGGATGTTGCTTGTGAGGAGACAGAAAATAAAGACCAAAGTGCAGATAGAAAATCCAACGTAAGATTTATTCCAGTAGGATATAGATGTAGAATGTTAAATTCTAATGCATCCAATTTCGGGGCTCAGTCGTTCTGTGTGTGGGCTAAATATTTCTTCAGATTGACTTTTTATCTTTGTTGAGAGCAAAACATGGTGCTCAATCTCTACTAACTTCTGAAAAGGTGTGGAACAGTAAAATAACGTTCAGTATTTGCCATCTTCACAAACAGGATATTTGGATAGTTTGCGATCTGTTTTTGTGTATGTACCCTTATCACTCACAGTATTCCAATACTAAATGATCGTGTAAAATGTTTATCTTTACAAATCATCAAATCACTGTGATTTTTGCTAAGGTTTTTTTAATTTACATTTTCTAATTGAAATGATGTTTAAACTTAACCAACTCCTTTCATTTATCTCTGCCCTTAACTGTTTTGTAATTTTGCATTAATTGGGAAAGCAAATTTGGTCTTGTAGGGATGGTAGGATGTGTCTATTGTAGCGATACAATAGCGTCATCTCGGTCTCGTGATTATCTAATTCACCTCTTTCTTCATGAGACAGTAGAGACATTAGGGCTAGTCACTGGTGCGGCTGAAATCACTTGCTCAGCTGTACACTTCCACTCAATGATCAAAGTATAGCAAATTTCAGTATATTTTGTTCGTGTCATACATACTACTTGTTATGCTTGCTCACAAGAAATCAAAAGCAGAAATGTTTCTTTAGTCAGCGATTAGATATGTACTTACTATCAAGTCTGAATGATAATTTCAACTAGCGAGGGGAACTGAGTAATTGATTTCTCCCTGCTTTGAACTGAAAAGTGTAATACTTAAATGCTTTGTATTTAACTATATTGAACAATCCTAGTCAATGTAATGTCAAAGGTCAATCTGTCAAATATTCTCTCTCCCTTGGGTAATCTGAGAGTCCTGGTTGCGACGCATTCTGGGCAATTATCCGCTCGTGATTTTTTATGCTTACCTGCATTATGTTCGAGCATTATCACCTGTCAAAATTTGGGTGGTGTGGGAAGTGAAGAAAACGTGATCTATCTCTTTCTGATAGACCCTCTCTTCTATGTAGGGCCATACTCCCAGCGTCTAATTCTGGCAGTGTTGTTAGTTTATAGCAGCATCTGTCATCTACTTCCTAGAGGATAAGAGATTTATTTGAACGTGAAAGAAAGTAAAAAGGCAGCACTTGTGATTTGCAGCCAGATCTTTTGATCTGATTGTTGTTGAATAACATTGTGCAGATTTTGCAGCAAAGACTTGTTATTTGTACACCTCAAAACATTCTCTACCTTTGACATGTCTCATGGCAGGTCGTTGAAAGGAAAAGTAAGCAAGAAGATCGGCTGAAGAAACTACAGGCTGCTGCTGCTGTGCTTCAGGAGAGAAATGCGGATGGGTCAGGTTTTTAAACTCTTGCATCTTTTGGAGAATTTGGCACCTGATATGAAAATTTTGTGTGCACGTAATTTTATTTTTTAAAGGTGAAGATTTTATCGACACTTTTGCTAGCAAATGCCTATTATGGCTTATTATGCCTATTATAAAAAGTTAATATTTAAACATCTGTAAACAAGTTGATCATTTTAAGTCGATGCAAAAATATACAATGCTCTGGAATTTACTTCTGAAAATACTTTTGTTTAAACTTCTTCCTTAAAATCCTTTTCTGACCAAGCTTTTTTATGCCCTATCCGCCTGTATTAGCATGGTGTGCTTTTAATGTAAATCTGCTTTTGTGAACTCACTTGGAATACTATACTTTGTAAAGATATCATTCAAATGCAATTTGCATGCCCACATTGTTCTTCTTATAGATCAATTATAATAACTAACCTCATCCAAATGAAAATTCTCATTGTTTTATTTTTATAATTGTTTTATATTTTAGGTTAATTATTGCAAGTCGGCTTTATCCTAGCCCTTTACTGCTTTCGCTTCTGGAATTTGTGGCACCGTCTAGACCATTTGTTGTCTACTGCCAATACAAAGAGGTAAAACTAGATATTTGCCCCATCATTCATTGATTGACTATTTGAGAGCAGAGCTCAATTCATTGTTTGTTTCTTGCCTTGCCTAGCCATTGCTCACGTGTTATGCGGACCTGCGAGAAAGAGGCGGAGTTATTAACTTGAGGCTATCTGAAACATGGCTAAGAGCTTATCAGGTAAATTTAAAATAGATTCCATTTAAATGTGCTCAATTCAATAGAATTTCAGAGCTAATATTCGATTATCCTTATCTTTCATTAAAGCGTCTTCATAGTATCTTTGCAACTAAATTGCGATGCTTTTCTAGAATATTGCAACAATTACCTGATAGTTTGTTTTTCCAGTTTAGTCACATTGAATATATTGCGTAGGTCACATCTTACTAACCTGTGATTTTTTTCCAGCAAGTGATGAAGATGTTTGACGAGGTATTTGATAATTCCCACTTAGCAGGCTGATCCAGAAGATTAAGATGTGTGGGATCCATGGTGACATAGCAGTTTTGGATACAGAATGGGCTTATCCATAGAAAACCAGAGGGTATTGATGGAAGGGTGTTATTCTGGTTGGAATTCTGTGAGCGATGGTGTTGTGTAGGGATCTATGCTGTGAGCCCTGTTGTTTGTGAAATATATAAATGGCTTGGATAAAAATGTAGATGAGTTGGTAATTACGTTTGTAAACAATATAGAGATTGGTGGAGTTATAGACAGGAAGGCGTCTGTTAAAAGATACAGTGAGATATAAATCAGGTACAGATATGGGTGGAGAAAGGACAGAAGGAATTCAAAACATGACCATGTGAGATGTTGCATTTTGAGATTATGGAGTGTAAAGGGGAGGTATACAGTTAATGGCAAGGCCCTTAACAGCATCCATGTCCATAGGTCCCTGAAAGAGGTAACACAAGTAGATACAGTGGTAAAGATGGCATATGGTATGCTTGCCTTCACTGGTCAGGTCATTGAGTATCAGAGTCACAAAGTCACGTTGCGTTATTGTAAATCTTTGTGCTGTGGAAAAGGTGCAGAAGAGGTTTACCAGGATGTTGTCAAGGTTAGAGAATGTTAGTTATAAGAAGAGGTTGGACACACTTCAAGCACCGGAGGTTGCGGGGAAACCTAATAGAAGTGTATAACATTTTAAGAGGCGTAGACAGTAGGAAACATTTTCCGAGGGTAGAAATGTCAAACTCTCGAGGGCAAAGCTTTAAGGTTAGAGGGGGAAAGTTTAAAGGGAACATGTGCGGCAAGCCTTTTTACAGTGGCGGGTGCCCGGAACCTGCTGCCGGGGGGTGGTGGTGAGCGCAGGTACGATCGTGGCATTTAAGAGGCTTTTAGATAGGTATATGTATTTGCAGGGAATGGAGGACTATGGATCATGTGCAGGCAGAGGAGATAAGATTAACTTGGCATTGTGTTCAGTACGGACATGGCGGGCCGAAGGGCCTGTCCCTGTGCTGTACTGTTCAATGTTGCGTTGTAGAGAAAACCTGAGTGGGCAAGTTGCCTTCTAATAAATGTAAGCCATAAATGTATCTCGGGAATATTCTGCATTTTTCACAGCTTTCTCCTAGCTAAGGCAAGGTGTGGCTTTGTCAATGTCAGTTTTAATTCGGCTGCTTTGCGTGCTGATCTCATTTTGCTGCCCACTGCGTCCCAGACCTGAGCCAATGAAGACTCTTTACCAACTAACTAAGTGAAAACCATTACTACTCTTGTGAATAATTATTTGGAATGTCTTTTTTTTTTTTTAAGAAAGCACACATTGAAAATAAATTTCAACCATTGGCTTTTAAAAACTATATACCAACGATTTGTTCAAATTTTTCAGGTTTTGCCAAATCGAACCCATCCCAAGCTGACAATGAGTGGCGGTGGTGGTTATATCCTGACTGGTATCACTGTTGCTATGGACAGACGCAAACCTGTTGCCAGTATTCCTGAGCCACAGGAGTTCGAAGAATCTCAAGCTAAAAGGCAAAAAGTCGAAGAATCTATAAGTTAGCTGTCCATTGTTCCTTCAATCTTGCTGATTACCCTGAAGCTGCTCGACACATTGTAAAGTTCAAGCCACAGGTTTTGGAAACGGCTGTGCTCTATTATGTTGATGTAAAATAGAAATTGTGCTTTTTGAGATGAAGGTAGCAATAGCACACTCAATGCAGTGAAATGTATAAATATATATCATTGTAAAATATTTTTGTGCGTGGATTAAAATGGGGATGAAAGGGAAAGGAATTAAGTATTTTGAAAAATGTGCCAGTGCTGAGAAAAGATTACAATACAGAGATCTTATATTCAGAGTGCTCTGTTTGATTTTTCCATTTGTTTTATCCTGCCGTTGGGCCTCTAACTTTCAAAAATGCAAGTTCTAATTAATCAGAATTTCTTGAGTCCTGGAAAGATACAACATAGAAACAGGCCCTTTGGCCCATCAATTCCATGTTGGCCCATTCCCCCCCCCCCCCCCCACATTATACCATTCAGCTCAACACTAGCCAATTAACCTCTCAAGCCACACATCTGTGGGGTGTGGGAGGAAACCAAAGCACTTGGTGGAAATCCACGCAGTCACAAGGAAAACATGCAAACATCATACAGGCAGCATCCAGGGTCACCCCTGGATCTCTGGTGCTTTGAGCTGTAGGACTGTGCCACCATCAGTAATTTATTTTCTATATTTCTGTGAAACAAGTTATGCAAACTAATTTACCGCACTGATCGTTTATTGCTCAGTATTTTTGCAGTGATTTTATTTATAAATGTTATTGTTTTCAACACCAATTTAACCGCATTTATCTCATCATTGTAATCAATAAATAGAATTACTTTAGATATTTTAAACACTTTTTAAAAATTGTTCTGCACGTGTTGTCTGATTTGTCTAATTTGTTTTTCAAACTGGATGGATGAAAGTGCAGGTATAACATTTCTTCTTTGTAAATCTTGTTACTTTTTTTAATGAATTTATTCTTTAACCCTTTTTTAAATGCAGGCTTTATAATCAACAGCTCCATGCATTTTTAAAAAGCAAATTATGGTACAAACATTAGCAGGCATGATAACTTGTTTCGTTAAGTCGCTTTTAGTTAAAACCATGTTACCAAATTGTATTAGAAATACTTTCATTTTAAAAATAGTGATTTAATTTGCTGTGGAAAATCAATGAGTGCATTTGAAAATCTCTGATAATTTTTTTAATATACAGATTAAAATAGATTTTCAACCCTTTTGCAGTTAATCAATCAGATCAAGAGAGAGCTAGATAGAGCTCTTAAGGATAGCGGAGTCAGGGGGTATGGGGAGAAGGCAGGAACGGGGTACTGATTGAGAATGATCAGCCATGATCACATTGAATGGCGGTGCTGGCTCGAAGGGCCGAATGGCCTCCTCCTGCACCTATTGTCTATAAACTCATTCTGAATGTTCTGTTTTTCTGGCACCACCACAAGAAGATTCTAACTATTATAAGATCATATTTCATTTGTTAAAACCTTTGTAGTTTATTCTCCCAACATTGTTTGCATCTGCTTATTTATTCACCATCAATACGTACATTTAGAAGACATAAGATGATGAAACCAATTCCCCCATGTTCCTTGTCTCCGAATTGCATTCTGCAAGCTCATGTCCTATTTTGTTTTTATGTTTTGGTTACAGTTTTTTTTCTGATATTCATTCAAAGAATGTGGGTTCTGCAAGCTGCAAGAATTTAATTGCCCATTCCCAGTTGCCCTTGAAGGTGGTGGTGAGCTGCCGCAGTCATCGAGGTGTGAGTCTATCAGGGAGAGTGTTCCAGGTGTCTGACCCAGTGACGGTGAATGAACCGTCCAGCTCCCAGTTGGGGTGGTGTGTGGCTTTGAGGACAACTTCCAGTTGGTGTACCATGCCTTTTGCTGCCCTTGCCCTTTCCAGCTTGTGGAGCTTGTGAGGTTGGAAGATGTGGTCCAAGGAGACTTGGTAAATTGCTGTGGTGCAGGTTAAATAGATGGTTAAAAACTACTGCTTTGGAGGCAGAGTGAGTAAATGGTTGTGGATGGGTTCCCTCTCAAGTCGGCTGCTTTGTCTTGTGGAGTATGTGGCTCTCGAGTGTGTCCAGGCAGGTGGAGCGTAATCCATCACACTCCAGAATTGAGCCTTGTATATGGCGGGCAACCTGTAGAAAATTAATCGGTGAGTTGCTCATTGCAGGATTCCGAGCCTCTAACCTGCTCTTGTAACCAAATTTTAGACACAAAGTGCAGGAGCATCTCAGCGGGTCAGGCAGCATCTCTGGAGCAAAGGGTGGGTGACATTCTTGGTCTGGACCCTTCAGGAGTAACCATATTGCTACTCCAGTTCGGTTTCTGGTCAATAATAACTCCCAGGATATTGATAGTGGGGGACTCACTGATGGTAATGCCATTGAATGTAAGGATGGGATGACTGGATTTCTCGTTATTTTTCGTCAAATTGAAGGGGTTTCAGGGACATTTTTTACCTTTGTTTACCCTCTTGTGTCTCTGGAGCCTTGAGCAAATAAGTGCATTTTTTCCACTTTATTAAGGAAGGGCTGCTGCTCCAACAGTTTTTCAAATGATTCCAAACTTTTAATCATGCTAAGATAGGTGGTATTTTAGTGATGGAGAAATTCAGTTTAGTGTTCATTTTGAGCACAACGTGCAGATTGCAGGCAAACACAGTTCAACAACAGTAAGTCCCATATTTATGATTGGAGATGGCAACTTGTTGGTGTTATGAGGAGAGTTGTGCTGAATAATGTGTAATAGCGCATTTCCTGGAGTTCATGTGTAGAGTATGACTCCATTGCAATTTTAAACCAGCAACTGCATCATTTGTTAAATAAATGTTATAGTGTTACAAAATAGGTAAAGTCCAGCGTAAGAGATAAAGGTTCATAATGTCATAAGTGATTGGAGTAGAATTAGGCCATTCGGCTCAAGTCTACTCCGCCATTCAATCATGGCTGATCTAGCTCTCCCTCCAAATCCCATTCTCCTGCCTTCTCCCCATAACCTCTGACACCTGTACTAATCCAAAATCTATCTATCTCTGCCTTAAAATATCCAGAGTTTGCTTCCACAGCTTTCTGTGGCAAAGAATTCCACAGATTCACCACCCTCTGACTAAAGACATTTCTCCTCATCTCCTTCCTAAAAGAACGACCATTAATTCAGAATCAGAATAACCTTTATTGTCATCCAAAAAAACAAGTCTTTTGGAGGAAATTCAGTTACCCACAGTCCAACAATAAGAGCAATAACAATAAGCAATAACACACACAATCACAAACCAACACAAAACAAAGAAAAGAAACATCCATCACAGTGAGTCTCCTCCAGTCACCTCCTCACTGATGGAAGGCCAGAATGTCTTTTCTCTTCCCCTGCTGTCTTCTCCCGCGATCAGGCTGTTGAAGTTGCCACGTTTCAGGCTGCGCCGGACGGTGAAAGGTCCGCAGCGGGCCGACCCAAGTCCCGCGTTTTGGGGCGGACGAAGACGCTGTCGCTGCATGTCAGGGCGGTCGTGGCTCCCGACATTGAAGCACCCGCCGGGCAGAGACAAATCCCGCGGCCTATTTCAGGCCACGCGGGACGGTGAAAGGTCCACAGTGGGCTGACCCAGATCCCCGCGATTCGGGGCGGGCGAAGTCGCTGCCGGAGCTCCCGATGTCGGCCTCCACCCAGGGGCCTGCAAGCTCCCGATATCCACACAGCTCACGGCCGAAGCCTCCGGAACCTCCGAAGGCGAGTCACAGCCGCTCTCGCGGTGCCACCACAGCCTCCAAAGGCAGCCAGCGCCGCTGGTGGTGAGTACAGTCCGCGGGCTCTGTGAACCAGGTCCCAGGTGGAGGCCGCCAGCTCCAGGTGTTTGGCCGATGGTAGGCCGCAGCGGGAACGGAGACACGACCCAGAAAAAAGGTCGGGTCTCTGTTCGGAAGAGACAATTTTACAGTCCCCCCCCCTCCCCCACACACATAGTACACAACCACAAAAAACACTACATCACATCTAAACACCACAATTAAGACAAAAAAACAACACAAAAGACAAACGGACTGCTGGTGAGCCGCAGTTGCTGCGCAGCGCCGCCATTTTGAGCCCTCTGAGTCCCTGATTCTAGTCCTCCACATCCACTCTATCCAAGCCTTTCACTATTCTGTATGTTTCAAATGAGGTCCCCCCTCACGCGCAAATGTCTCAATACCATTCTCCGGGATTTTAATCTGTGGCTTTGGTCACGTTGCATTTATCAACATTACTATGTATGTATGATTTTCCCAAAGCTGTAAGTCGGCCAAGAGTTAAGTGATGATACTGAAGGCTAACCTAATTCTAGCCTCGAGCAAATAAGTGCATTGTTTCACATTATTAAATATTATTGTGCCATGCCCACATTGGGATTATTCGTGCTCTGACTGACAATGTTGTAAACTGGTAATTTAATGCAAACCAAAACAGTTTTGCCCTTATTCCAGGGAATGCCAAATGGTCTGCATGACTCCATGGTGTGTCATCTATCACTAAAATGAAGAGTAATTTTAAGCTTCTCCTGCCTTGAGAAAGGAACCATAATGACTGCCATAAATCCTGCAAAATATTTTCACGAACTTTAGTGTGAGAAATAGTGCATGATAAAGGCACTGTGGATGCTATACAAAAATATACTTTTACCCAAACAACAGAAAATGCTCAATGCAAACCTAGGGAAATATTGGGGCTATTTTAAACATCTGCAAGAAACAATAATCCATGAGCATGACAGCTGTGTAAGCATTTCATGAAGTGAAGAACATGAAACCTTGAAAGACATTGGCTATATGCATTCACTTTGAGTTCTGATCAGTAATAGACAGCTCTCTGGGATTAAAAGATTGGGTAAGATCCTTGCACTTAAAATGGCAGTTCCAAAACATTGATCATCCATTTTCCTCCACAGACGCTGTTTAACCTGCGAATTCTTCCCAGAATATTTGCACCATATGAACTTGTTTTTCCCATAAAATGAACTTGTCATAATGGGATGAAATATCTATCTCACTGTTTCCCTCAGCCTTTGTTTTTGTGTGTGTGTGCTTGAGTACTAATGTTATTTTACACTTGCTGATCAGGCTTTGAAGTTCAGTTTAGTTTATTGTCACGTGTGCCGAGGTACAGTGAAAAGCTTTTGTTGCGTGCTATCCAGTCAGCAGAAAGACAATACATGATTACAATCGAGCCATTTACGATGTATAGATACATGATAAGGGAATAACGTTTAGTGCGAGGTAAAGCCAGCAAAGTCCAGCCACCAATGAGGTAGATAGTAGTTCGGGACTGCTCTCTGGTTGTGGTAGGATGATTCAGTTGCCTGATAATAGCTGGGAAGAAACTGTCCCTGAATCTAGAGGTGTGCGTTTTCACACTTCTATATCTTTTGCCTGATGGGATAGACAATAGGTGCAGGAGTAGGCCAT
Source organism: Rhinoraja longicauda (assembly GCF_053455715.1). NCBI lineage: Eukaryota > Metazoa > Chordata > Chondrichthyes > Rajiformes > Arhynchobatidae > Rhinoraja > Rhinoraja longicauda. The sequence continues at coordinate 61,259,781 of NC_135961.1, read as the reverse complement.
TCGGCCCTTTGAGCCAGCACCGCCATTCAATGTGATCATGGCAGATCATTCTCAATCAGTACCCCGTTCCTGCTTTCTCCCCATACCCCCTGACTCCGCTATCCTTAAGAGCTCTATCTAGCTCTCTCTTGAATGTATTCAGAGAATTGGCCTCCACTGCCCTCTGAGGCAGAGAATTCCACAGATTCACAACTCTCTGACTGAAAAAGTTTTTTCTCACCTCTGTTCTAAATGGCCTACCCCTTATTCTTAAACTGTGGCCCCTGGTTCTGGACTCTCTCTGGAGAGGGGAGAAAAGGGAGTGGCCAGAGTGCAACATCCTTGATTATGCTGCTGGCCTTGCCGAGGCAGCATGAGGAATAAATGGAGTCAATAGAAAGGAGGTTGGTTTGTGTGATGGTCTGGGCTGCATCCACAATTCGCTGTGATTTCTTGCGGTCTTGGATGGAGCTGTTCCCAAACCAAGCTGTGATGCATCCTGATATGACGCTTTCTATTTTATCCTTAAGACCAAGTAACTTTGACATAAGGTTATCTTTAATTATCAAATATACTCCCCCTTTACATGGCTCGTTAAAGGACAGTTGACACAGAGGTTTGGTCTCAACACACCACGATATTTATTTAATCCAAAAATTACAAGCTGAACTGCAGTACAATAACGATACGAAATCAAATGATGAAAATTGTTATGACAGTATTCATGGATCCAGGTCAAAAATGTTGTCACTTAATTTTTCATGCCTTTGACTATGATGTTTAGCAATATAGGAATGTGCAATAGAAATATTTCCTGCAGTTTTAACGTACGACACAAGTGAACAACAAAAGATAATCAATACTCTGCAAGCAGCCTCTTCATTGATTATGTTTTTATAGTGCATTAGATAATGAGTTTTTTAAAATCGTTTTTAGAAAATAATATGTTCAACATCGTATCAGGTGTCTTGATGATGTATTTGACTCCGTTGACAACATTGTATTAATCCCTTTGGTGGTCGTGCAGCATCTCTGCCATTTTCTCCAATTCCAAGTCCATGGCTGCAAGATTTTCAAGATCCTTCTCCTTTGAAGACAATAATAATTATCTTGTGATTAGTATGCTGACTTATTCCTGCCTATTTATTGCATAACAAAAACCTGACCCAATGCAGTGCAGACGCTGTGCCATTCCGATGGTTTCACTGCACTTTTGGGACTGATTTGGTCAAATATGCTCGGCAAAAACCATCCTCTCCGTTAAGCGATGACTGCAGTTTAAAAGTAATAATTTCAAAGGAAGGCCAAGGAGAGGATTATGGCTTTATGGGTAATCAACCAACGTTTCAATTATCACAAGTTATAGAAGTAGAATTAGGCCATTCGGCCCATCGAGTCCACTCCGCCATTCAATCATGGCTGATCTCTGCCTCTTAATCCCATTTTCCTGCCTTCTCCCCATAACCCTTGACACCCGTTCTAATCAAGAATTTGTCTATCTTTGCCTTAAAAATGTCCACGGGTATCCAATATCCAAAAATATCCAATGATGAATGATATTCAGACACATTTTACTCTGGGGTATTTTTAACATAATTTATACAACTAAATACAAATTTAGTGTGCAGAATGTAGAAATAATATTGCAACTTTGCTCTGTGGTGTAATTCAGAAATGGGCAAGCCATAAAATAAAGGATCCAGGGAAATCCTTCACTTGTTATTCAAATACCTATTCCAATCCTAATCAGATTGCAAAGTGCTGGAGTAACCCAGCAGGTCACATGGCATCCCTGTGGAGCACAGATAGGTGACGTTCCTGCTCAGGGCCCTTCTTCAGATGAAGGGTCTTGACCCAAAACATCACCATTCCTCTCCAGAGATGTTGCCTGTCCCACTGAGTTCCTCCAGCATTTTGTGTCTATGCTGCCTCCAGCACTTTGTGTCTTTTTGTGTGTTATCCAGCATCTGCAGTTCCTTGTTTCGACTACTCGAATCATGAATGGTATCCGGCATGTACAGCCACAAGTAAACATTTATTTGTGATTTTGCCGTGGAATTTTATTCATTGAAACATGTGAGAATTGTAATGGTAATTAATCTGAAATATCTACTCTTCGATAATTGAGGCCCAGCTTTTGTTTAAATCAGAAAATAGAACTGTATATATATATATATATATATATTTTAACTAAAATAGTAAAAAAATAGTTTGAAATAATAACAACACATTGCTTTTAATGCCTGAGTAGAAATCTCTAACAGTATGTTAGAGATTAGTATGAATCACCATACAGTCGTTACACATATCCTTGACACAAAAGTGTAAGATTGGTGAGGGAAATGGGGAAAAAAGTGATTTTGCTAAGTAATATTCATTATATTTCAATAGCCTAAATGTATACAGGCTATGTCACTCAATGTCATTTTGGTTTCTGTCTTGGTCTAATTTATTGATTGAAAGTTGAGGTAAATATTCCAACCTACTTCAGTAACCTGTGGAATTGTTGATCAGCAGCTCACGAGGAGGCCATTGTGCTTTTGTCAACTCAACTCTCTAAATAAACTCAATAAATCTCATTCCACCTGCTGGATCCCAAAACTCTGCAAAAATTCCTCTTTCTGTAACCTCCCCATTTCCCTCCTGAAATTATTATTGAAAATATTTTCATGACCTACTCGAACAATACAGTCGAGATCTCATTATGTAAAAAAAATAGTTATCAACTGGCTCTTTTGATAGTTTTGTCTTCTCCTGTTACCAGTCTTCCAGTTGCCAAGTTTGTTTTCTTATTTATTGTATTTAAAAATTATCATTTTGAATATTTCATCAAATTGTCTCTCCTGTGCTCTTAAGAGACCAAATCTCGTTTCTCTGCTCAATCCATGTAACTCAAGCTCCTTTTCCCTGGTACTTTCCCACAAAATCTTAGTCGAACACTCTCCAAGGCTTTGACATGCTTTCTCAGGTAAAATGCCCAGAACAGAACACAGTCTTTCAGATGGGACTTGATCAGCAAAACTGTCCTGAACCTTTGCTGGACCCACTGTTGCTCCAACAGGTTAAAGCGAATGTGGAGTTGAAAATGGGTTGATCAGGCAGCATAACCCAAACAGAAACAAAACAATGGAGTGGCACAGCGGGAGAGACAATAGGTGCAGGAGGAGGCCATTCGGCCCTTCGAGCCAGTACCACCATCCAATGTGATCATGGCTGATCATTCTAATCAGTAACCCGTTCCTGCCTTCTCCCCATACCCCCTGACTCCGCTATCCTCGAGCTCTATCTAGCTCTCTCTTGAATGCATTCAGAGAATTGGCCTCCACTGCCTTCTGAGGCAGAGAATTCCACAGATTCACAACTCTGACTGAAAAGGTTTTTCCTCATCTCAGTTCTAAATGGCCTACCCCTTATTCTTAAACTGTGGCCCCTTGTTCTGGACTCCCCCAACATTGGGAACATGTTTCCTGCCTCTAACGTGTCCAACCCCTTAATAATCATATACGTTTCGATAAGATCCCCTCTCATCCTTCTAAATTCCAATGTATACAAGCCTAGTCGCTCCAGTCTTTCAACATATGACAGTCCCGCCATTCCGGGCATTAACCTAGTAAACCTACGCTGCACGCCCTCAATAGCAAGAATATCCTTCCTCAAATTTGTAGACCAAAACTGCACACAGTACTCCAGGTGCGGTCTCACTAGGGCCCTGTACAACTGCAGAAGGACCTCTTTACTCCTATACTCAACTCCTCTTGTTATGAAGGCCAACATTCCATTAGCTTACTTCACTGCCTGCTGTACCTGTATGCTTCCTTTCAGTGACTGATGCACTAGGACACCCAGATCTCGTTGTACGTCCCCTTTTCCTAACGTGACACCATTCAGATAATACTCTGCCTTCCTGTTCTTACCACCAAAGTGGATAACCTCACTTAGTTGCTGAGTTGCTGTATCCACAGAGTTGCTGCCTTACCGCGGCAGAGACCCTGGTTCGTTCCTGACTACGGGCTCTGTCTGTATGGAGTTTGTATGTTCTCCCTGTGAGTGCGTAGGTTTTCGCCAGCTCCTCTGGTTTCCTCCCACACTCCAAAGACATACAGGTGTTTGTGGGTCAATTGTCTTCAGTAAATTGTAAAATTGTCCCGGCCGTGTGTAGGTTAGTGTATGGGCCGATCGCTGGTAGGCACAGACTCGGTGGGCCAAACGGCCTGTTTATGTGAAGTCCACTCAAGGTCTCTGTTGAACAACCTAACCACAACATTATTCCCCATCACAAAAAAATAATAGCTCACAGTGAGTAATTTGAGAACAATTGATCCAGGCTAGATCAGATTTTGCACCCTTGTCTACAGAAATAGCTGGAGGATCAAGGACAACTTGAAAACGGATATCTTACTATTTTAGCACAGTAAATGAACCATTTCCTAAGCTCCATTTCTGAACAAACCATCAGTAAATCCTTGGGCAAAGGAAATAAAGGAGTCAACTCTGATCAGCCTTTTTTCGTGTCATGTGAAGATGATGGATATCATTATCAGCAGGAGATGATCTAGTTCTTGAAAAGGCATCCCAGATGAGAACATAGGCAACTGCTCTTTGTTCCTGACCATGCTTGCTTTAACCTTAAACTCCAAGGACACCATGATGATCATTCCCCTCAATACGGTGGCAGGCATTCAGCAATGAACTAAATGTAGATTTGACGTGTTTAAATTATTGCATTATCCAGTGTCCAAATTATTTTAATCTCTTTTCTATCTTTCTACCTTACTCTAAAGTCCTGAAAACCATACTCTGATTTTTAGACACAAAAAGCTGGAGTAACTCAGCGGGACAGGCAGCATCACTGGAGTGAAGAAGTAGGGTCTCGACCCCGAAACGTCACCCATTCCTTCTCTCCAGAGATGCTGCCTGTCCCGCTGAGTTACTCCAGCTTTCGGTGTCTATCTTCGGTTTAAACCAGCATCTGCAGTTCCGTCCTACCCGTGCTCTGATTTTTCTTTATCTTTCAACTGTTTTCTGTCAATATTTACCATTGTCTTCGCGTTTTTGCTGTTTACATTTTGCAATGTTATTGCATATTTCAGTCACAAGAGGGCAGCATGGAATAAGTATATAAGCCTGAGACACAAGGAAATTCTTGAGCAAGAAAACAACATGCTGAACCAATTCAGCGGGTCAGGCAGCTTCTGTGGAGCAAAATGGATAATCTACGTTTTGGGTCGGGACCCTTCTTCAGTCCCCAATGTGCTCTCATTTCTCCCTCCACCTCAGTCATAGACAATAGACAATAGGTGCAGGAGGAGGCCATTTGGCCCTTTGAGTCAGCACCACCATTCAATGTGATCATGGCTGATCATTCTCAATCAGTACCCCGTTCCTGCCTTCTCCCCATACCCCCTGACTCCGCTATCCTTAAGAGCTCTATCTAGCTCTCTCTTGAATGAATTCATAGAATTGGCCTCCACTGCCTTCTGAGGCAGAGAATTCCACAGATTTACAACTCTGAGTGAAAAAGTTGTTCCTCTTCCCTTCTCTGTACACATCTCCCATCCCCAAGTCATACATTCCCCTTTATCCCCACTCTTTCCCCTCCTCCCTGCCCTCTTCCACCCTACATCCCTCTTCCGACCTTACATTTTATTCCTCTTCTTCATTCCTTATCTGACACCCTTTTGTCTCCTTTTCACCTCCAGCCTTTGTTACTTACTCTGCCAATCAATCACCACCCTCACCAACCCCCTACCCCTGTATCCACCTATCACTTGCTCCCACCTACGTTGTCCAGCTTTCTCCCCCTTCTCCAATCAGTCTGAAGAGGGCTCATGACCAAAACTTTTTTGCCTCCGCTGATGCTGCCTGATACATTGAGTTCTTCCAGCACTTTATGTTTTGCTCAAGATTCCGGTATCTACAATCTCTTGTTTCGCTATAGAATAATCATACCTGTGCAACTCAACGTTAAGAACTTGCGCCAATTAAACTTGCTTTTCATACTGCTTCCTGTCAAGTTTTATCTACAAGTCTCAGTGTATAATTGTGTTATTTTATTCTCAATAACTATGGAGTACACTGTTCAGAGTCATTGCTAACGCCAAATATACAGTAGACAAAATGCAGGAGTAACTCAGCAGGTCAGAGAGTTGTAAACCTGTGGAATTGTCTGCCTCAGAAGGCAGTGAAGGCCAATTCTCTGGATGCTTTCAAGAGAGAGCTGGATAGAGCTCTTAAAGATAGCGGAGTCAGGGGGTATGGGGAGAAGGCAGGAACGGGGTACTGATTGTGAATGATCAGCCATGATCATATGGAAGGAGGGGAGGGGGGAAGGAAGGAGGGGAGGGGAGGGGGTGGAGGGAGAGTTGGGTAGGGAGGGAGTGGGGAGGAGAGGGTGCTGCAGCAATGCAGGAGAGGTTTGGGCCCAACAGGTCCACTTGGTTTAGTTGTTCTTTAAACTAAGAAATGTAGGATAACAAAGATCTTTATTGTCGTTCATTAAAATAAAAATGATTAAGCTCACCTCTTCCACAGTTAGAGTGTGTTTTACTTTCTCCTTTTCCTCATTGTGATTTTGCTTTCCCTGCTCTTCCTCAAAATCGTAAACCTTTGGGATTTCCATGGACTTGGACTTCAGATAACGTGCCACCTTGTTCATTCTGTCGTACAACCTTTCCTCTTGGAAATTGCGGCTGAGGTTTTGCTCAGTGGGATGTTTCTCATCGGTCTCCACGTTCTGCCCTTGGTCTTCCTCCTCTTGTCTTTTCTCATCATCTGTCTCCTGCCTCTTGTCGTCATGTTCTTCGTGTTGCTGATAGAAGTGACTATGCTCACTGTGCTTTGTTGCCCCTTCACTGCCAAGGCTTCTATCCTCCAAACCATGCCCTTTCTTCCACCAAAACCGGTGGACTTTTGGATAGGGTTCTGTTTTTCTTTCTTCCTCGTTGTCGTTTCCATTGCTTGTATGTCTTTCTTCTATGCTTTCCTCCCTTTCCTGCTTCTCTTCGTTGGAGCTATTATTCTTTTCTTCGTCGTGTGCCTTTTCCTCGCTGTGATACCTCTTCTCAACTTCATCCTTCTCTTCTTTATCTTCACTGTGGTGCCTCTTGTACCCACTGTGATGTCTCTTTTCTTCCTCTTCACTGTACATTTTTTCTTCTTGATCGTTCCTTTGGTTGAGATGCTGCCTTTTCTCCTTTGATTCCTCTGAGCTACTCCTCGAGTGCTTGCTTGTTTTATCCTCGGTCTCCGCTTGGTTTTTATTTCTTTTGAGGTAATTGTGAATATTTGTGAGGCGTTCCAGATCTTCACCAGATTCATCAGAAATATCTGAGTAGTGCTTATCCTGATGGACACTCTTATCCCCTTCTGAATGCCCATGGTTCTTTGTCTTCTGGTTGTGCATGGGAGCATTATGTAATTTATCTCCTTCTTCGCTGTCTCTCTCTTCCAACTCTTTGGAGTCAGATTTCTTGTGCTCGAAATGACCACTTTTTTTGTATTGATCGTTGAGGTCATCATTAGACTCAACTGCCCCTCTGTCAATGTCTCCATGTCTTTCCTCAGAGTGTCCATGAATGCCGGATGGTTTATCCTCCTCAGAGGACTCTTCTTCACTTCTAATGCCTTGTTGTTTGTGATGAGACACATTGATTGTATTCTCAGTATTGTACGTATTTTGTGAGTCTTTCTCTTCATGAGAAGTGGATCTTTCGTCATTCCCTTCCTGACTTCTGTTTTCTGCTTCTCTGTCTTTATTCTCTTGACTTGAATGATGATCTCCATGGCCTCTGACAGCATGGGTGTTTTTTACTGGATAGGATTCTTCACTACTTCTGCTATCTTCCTCGCTGTTCTTTGTTTCACTTTTTTGTTCTTCGTGGTTCTGCCTGTAACGTTTTTCCTCACTCTCATCTTCATTTCTTTTGTCCTCTTCAAAACGTGTCTTCTTGTATTCCTCGATGACCCTCAAACTTCCCTTATTTTCATGGTGAGGATTTTCAGAGTCTTCAAGGTGCCTGTCCTCTTCATAATGATTAGGTCCTCTCTCAAATTTATTTTCTGCTATTTCGTGTTTCTCACCTGGAACAGGATGGGAACAATAAAGCTTACACATCTCTCATTTCATAAGACCACAAGTGATCGGAGTAGAATTAGGCCATTCGACCCATCGTCTACTCCGCCATTCAATCATAGCTGATCTATCTCTCCCTCCTAACCCCATTCTCCTGCTTTCTCCCCATATACCCTGACACACGTACTAATCATGATTCTATCCATCTCTGCCTTAAATATATCCACTGACTTTGCCTCCACAGCCTTCTGCGGCAAAAAAATCCACAGATTCACCACCTTCTGACTAAAGAAACTCCTCTTCATCTCCTTCCTAAAAGAACGTCCTGTAATTCTGAGGCTATGCCCTCTAGTCTTAGACTCTCCCACTAGTGGAAACATCCTCTCCACAGCCACTCTATCCAAGACTTTCACTATTCTGTACGTTTCAATGAGGTCCCCCCTCATTCTTCTAAACTCCAGTGTATACAGGCCCAGTGCCGTCAAATGCTCATCATATGTTAACCTACCCATTCCTGGGATCATTCTTGTAAACCTCCTCTGGACCCTCTCCAGAGCCAGCACATCCTTCCTCAGACATGGTGCCCAGAATTGCTCACGATATTCCAAATGCGGCCTGACCTTATGGAGCCTCAGTATCACATCCCTGTTTTTGTACAAAAGCCCTCTCGAAATAAATGCTAGCATTGCTTTCGCTAGAGAAAGCAAGAGCATTTGCTTGGAGAAAGCAACCTGAAATTGTATTTAAATGCGCGAAGTATAAAAAATAAAGTGGATGAGCTTGAGGCTCAGTTAGACATTGGCAAGTATGATGTTGTGGGAATCACTGAGACATGGCTACAAGAGGACCAGGGCTGGGAACTGAATACACAACATATAGAAACGACAGACAGGTGGGCAGAGGGGGGTGGGGTCGCTCTGTTGGTGAGGAATGATATTCATTCCCTTGCAAGGGGTGGCATAGAATCAGGAGATGTAGAATCAGTATGGATAGAAATGAGGAACTGTAAGGGTAAAAAGACCCTAATGGGAGTTATCTACAGGCCCCCAAACAGTAGCCTCGACATAGGGTGCAAGTTGAATCAGGAGCTAAAATTGGCATGTCGCAAATGTAATGCTACGGTGGTTATGGGAGATTTCAACATGCAGGTAGACTGGGGAAATCAGGTTGGTAATGGACCCCAGGAAAGAGAGTTTGTGGAGTGCCTCCGAGATGGATTCTTAGAACAGCTTGTACTGGAGCCTACTAGGGAGAAGGCAATTCTGGATTTAGTGTTGTGTAATGAACCTGATCTGATAAGGGGACTCGAGGTAAAAGAGCCATTAGGAGGCAGTGATCACAATATGATAAGTTTTACTCTACAAATTGAGAGGGAGAAGGGAAAATCGGAAGTGTCAGTATTACAGTATAGCAAAGGGGATTACAGAGGCATGAGGCAGGAGCTGGCGAAAATTGACTGGAAGGAGGCCCTAACAGGGAAGACGGTGGAATAGCAATGGCAGGTATTCCTGGGAATAATGCAGAAGTTGCAGGATCAATTTATCCCAAAGAGGAGGAAAGATTCTAAGGGGAGTAAGAGGCACCCGTGGCTGACAAGGGAAGTCAAGGACAGGATAAAAATAAAAGAGAAGAAGTACAACAAAGCAAAGAAGAGTGGGAAGCCAGAGGATTGGGACTCCTTTAAAGAGCAACAGAAGATGACTAGGAAGGCAATACGGGGAGAAAAGATTAGGTACGAGGGTAAACTAGCCAATAATCTAAAGGAGGACAGTAAAAGCTTTTTTAGGTATGTAAAGAGGAAAAAAATAGTCAAGGCAAATGTGGGCCCCTTGAAGACAGAAGCAGGGGAATTTATTATGGGGAACAAGGAAATGGCAGACGAGTTGAACCGGTACTTTGGATCTGTCTTCACTAAGGAAGATACAAGCAATCTCCCAGATGTTCTAGTGGCAAGAGATCCTAGGGTGACGGAGGAACTAAAGGAAATCCACATTAGGCAGGAAATGGTGTTGGGTGGACTGATGGGACTGAAGGCTGATAAATCCCCAGGGCCTGATGGTCTGCATCCCAGAGTACTTAAGGAGGTGGCGCTAGAAATTGTGGACGCATTGGTGATCATTTTCCAATGTTCTATAGATTCAGGATCAGTTCCTGTGGATTGGAGGGTAGCTAATGTTGTCCCACTTTTTAAGAAAGGAGGGAGAGAGAAAACGGTAAATTATAGACCAGTTAGTCTTACATCAGTGGTGGGGAAGATGCTGGAGTCAATTATAAAAGACGAAATTGCGGAGCATTTGGACAGTAGTAACAGGATCGTTCCGAGTCAGTATGGATTTACGAAGGGGAAATCATGCTTGACTAATCTTCTGGAATTCTTTGAGGATGTAACTAGGAAAATTGACAGGGGAGATCCTGTGGATGTGGTGTACCTTGACTTTCAGAAAGCCTTCGACAAGGTTCCACATAGGAGATTAGTGGGCAAAATTAGAGCACATGGTATTATTGGTGGTAGGGTACTGACATGGATATAAAATTGGTTGACAGACAGAAAGCAAAGAGTGGAGTTAAATGGGTCCCTTTCAGAATGGCAGGCAGTAACTAGTGGGGTACCGCAAGGCTCGGTGCTGGGACCGCAGCTATTTACAATATACATTAATGACTTGGATGAAGGGATTAAAAGTACCATTAGCAAATTTGCAGATTATACAAAGCTGGGTGGTAGTGTGAACTGTGAGGAAGATGCTATGAGGTTGCAGGGTGACTTGGACAGGTTGTGTGAGTGGGCGGATGCAGTTTAATGTGTATAAGTGTGAGGTTATCCACTTTGGTGGTAAGAATAGGAAGGCAGAATATTATCTGAATGGTGTCAAGTTAGGAAAAGGGGACGTACAACGAGATCTGGGTGTTCTGGTGCATCAGTCACTGAAAGGAAGCATGCAGGTACAGCAGGCAGTGAAGAAAGCCAATGGAATGTTGGCCTTCATAACAAGAGGAGTTGATTATAGGAGCAAAGAGGTCCTTCTGCAGTTGTACAGGGCCCTAGTGAGACTGCACCTGGAGTACTGTGTGCAGTTTTTGTCTCCAAATTTGAGAAAGGATATTCTTGCTATTTAGGGAGTGCAACGTAGGTTTACTAGGATAATTCCTGGAATGGCGGGACTGTCATATGTTGAAAGACTGGAGCGACTAGGCTTGTATACACTGGAATTTAGAAGGATGAGAGGGGATCATATCGAAACGTATACGATTATTAAGGGGTTGGACACGTTAGAGGCAGGAAACATGTTCCCAATGTTGGGGGAGTCCAGAACAAGGGGCCACAGTTTAAGAATAAGGGGTAGGCCATTTAGAACTGAGATGAGGAAAAACCTTTTCAGTCAAAGAGTTGTGAATCTGTGGAATTCTCTGCCTCAGAAGGCATTGGAGGCCAATTCTCTGAATGCATTCAAGAGAGAGCTGGATAGAGCTCTTAAGAATAGCGGAGTCTGGGGAGGTGGCAGGAACGGGGTACTGATTGAGAATGATCAGCCATGATTACATTGAATGGCGATGCTGGCTCGAAGGGCCGAATGGCCTCCTCCTGCACCTATTGTCTATTGTCTAAACGGTGTAGCAATTGCTCAGAACCTGCTGATGGTCTGTGATAACTATCTCAAGGACAGCTCGTGGGTATCTGCTAGAGGTTTGCAAACCCAGCTCCTAAACAATCCACCACTGCATTCTTTACAGAAACTATTGGAAACATCGGAGTAGTGAACGGCAGGAAGATGCTCAATTACTTTAGTAGTTTTCTTCAATCCCACCTCATTGGAAATTCATCTCATCGGATTATTATTTTAAATCCCTATGATATGTTGAGTTTATAAATCACTGCCAGACTCAGGGACAGCTTCCCCCCGTTTGTTATAAGTCTTCTGACGGTCCATGTTTAAACTATTGGACTGTCCCATTCTCCTTCTCCTCTATCTCACGTGCAGGAGGGAACTGCAGGTGCTGGTTTAAACCGAAGATAGACACAAAAAGCTGGAGTAACTCAGCGGGACAGGCAGCATCTCCGGAGAGAAGGAATGGGTGACGTTTCGGGTCTGAAGGAGGTTCTCGACCCGAAACATCAAGCATTCTTTCTCTCCAGAGATGCTGCCTGTCCCGCTGAGTTACTCCAGCCTTTTCTCTATCTCCTCAATCCCATTGTGGACACTAGTTTTTGTCTCTGGAACTGTGGTGCTACAATGCTGAGAACTATACCCTGCACTCTGTATCTCCTCCTTTCTTTTAACTATTGTGCTTGAGTTTGGTTTGATTGTATTTATGTACAATATTATCGAATTTAGATTGAATAGCATGTAAAACAAAGCTTTTCACTGTACCTCGGCACATGTGACAGTCCCGCCACAGTGGCGCACTGGTAGAGTTGTTGCCTTACAGCGCCAGAGACCCAGGTTCAATCCTGACCTCGGGTGCTGTCAGTGTGGAGTTTGCACTTCTCCCTGTGACTGCATGGGTTTCCTCTGGGTGATCCGGTCTCATATGGTCAGAAGTGACAGGAGCAGAATGAGGCCATTCAGCCCATCAAGTCTACTCCGCCATTTAATCATGGCTGATCTATCTCTCCCTCCTAAGCCCATTCTCCTGCCTTTCCCCCATAACTCCTGACACCTGTAATAATCAAGAATCTATCCATCTCTGCCTTAAAAATAACCATTGATTTGGTCTCCGCAGCCTTCTGTGACAAAGAATTCCATAGATTTACCACCCTCTGACTCAAGAAATTCCTCCTCAGCACCTTCCTAAAGGAACGTCCTGGACTCTCCCATCAGTGGAAGCAACTTCTCTACATCCACTCCATCTGAGCCTTTCACTCCCACATCCCAAAGAAGTGCAGGTCTGTCGGTAAATTGCCCCCCTGTAAATGATGTAGGGTGGAACTAGTTAGTGTCCAGGGTGATTGCTGGTCGGCGCGGACTCGGTGGGCTGAAGGGCCAGTTTCCACACTCCATATCTAAACTACAATACAATACAATATATCTTTATTGTCATTGTACAGGGGTACAACGAGATTGGGAATGCGCCTCCCATACGATGCAATAATTTAGACAATGGGTGCAGGAGGAGGCCATTCGGCCCTTCGAGCCAGCACCACCATTCAATGTGATCGTGGCTGATCATTCTCAATCAGTACCCCGTTCCTGCCTTCTCCCCATACCCCCTGACTCCGCTATCCTTAAGAGCTCTATCCAGCTCTCTCTTGAATGCATTCAGAGAATTGGCCTCCACTGCCTTCCGAGGCAGAGAATTCCACAGATTCACAACTCTCTGACTGAAAAGGTTTTTCCTCATCTCAGTTCTAAATGGCCTACCCCTTATTCTTAAACTGTGGCCCCTTGTTCTGGACTCCCCCAACATTGGGAACATGTTTCCTGCCTCTAACGTGTCCAACCCCTTAATAATCTTATACGTTTCGATAAGATCTCCTCTCATCCTTCTAAATTCCAGTGTATACAAGCCTAGTCGCTCCAGTCTTTTATTTATTTAATTAATTTAATTAAACTAAACCCAAAACTATTGTTTCCACCGTCAGAAGACATTTATAACCCTACCCTCCAACGCACACACACACACACACACACACACACACACACAGCTTGTTTTGCAAATTCCAGCGTGGATCGCAGATTAAAACGGTGTTGCATTTGTTGAGTGACCTCGCGTTGATGTCAATGTAATAAACGAGCTCAGGGTTACTGACCGTACAGAGATACACACTTACTCTTTAGAAGGTCCCTGCATTCCGAGGTCACAGATGGGAAATTGGGTTTCGAAAGAGCGTTGGATAGAGCTTCGATGATGCACCGGGTCACCTAAACGAGTAAATAAATGTTGGATACAATCAGCACCTCCTGTTACCTCGATTTACGATAACGATACGTTACCGTCGAACTTTATCTATCCCAGGAGGGAAATTGATCCGCCAACAGTCAGAAAATCACAACATACATGAAACGTTTGTAGATTAAGCTCCAGCAGATAGAGAATTGAGCTTCAGTTTTTTTTTGTTGTAAACATGTGAATGTCACGTACCAATTCGTCTCTCTGTTCGCCCCTCTCCACCGGCAGCGCTTCGATGACTGTCAAGAACAAGAAATAAACAGAATGACTGACCCTAGAACTGCCAAAAAACAAATGCCTCCCGGGGTATCGTTTCCCTGGTTTGTTCTTTAGGAAAACGAACTTCAGACTAACAAACAATCAAGAGAAAATTTGGTTGCACCCGACCTGCAGGTAATAGTCCAACCCTGCCTAAAAAAAACCGTGGATAAGAAGACTTCCTAGGTTGCTGGGATGAAGAGGTGATAAAGAAAGGTTTGAGTTTAGTTTGGAGATACGGCGTGCAAACAGAATGCTGGAGTAACTCAGGGGGACAGGCAGCATCTCTGGAGAGAAGGAATGGGTGATGTTTCGGGTCCAGACCCTTCTTCAAGAGTCCACGCCGACCACCGATTACCCAAACCTTCAATTCTTTTGTTCTTTGCACCTCCTCAAACGTCCAGTTCCCCTCTCCCATGACTCTCAGTCTGAAGAAGGGTCCCGACCCGAAACGTCCCTTATTCCTTTTCTCCAGAGATGCTGCCCGACCCGCTGAGTTACTCCAGCGTTTTGTGGTCTCTACCCGTTCACGCTAGTTCTATGTTACCCCACTCAACTTACAGAGGCAAATTAACCGACAAAACCCGCACGTCTTAGGAATGTGGGGAGGAAACCACAGCACCCGGAGAAAACCCGCGCAGTCCCAGGGATAACGTGCAAACTCCACGCAGACAGTAAAATCTGATCTCTACCACTATACCTTTAGTTGGGGAGACAATGAAAACAGTTTCCCCTAAAGAGATGGCCGAGGGGACGTTTAATGGGATATAACATGATCGGGGTCAGGACAGTGGAAAAACACACGCCATAATGCTAAGAAATAGACGGAGTAGGCCCCTCGGCCCCTCTATCCTGGCCCATTAGCCGGGATGATTATGGCGGATCTCTACTCGCCTCAACCCCTCAGACACAAAAAGCTGGAGTAACTCAGCGGGTCGGGCAGCATCTCTGGAGAAAAGGAATAGGTGAGGTTTCGGGTCGAGACCCTTCTTCAGAACAGGTTTAAACCACCCCCTGCCGTTCCTTCCTACACGTTTCCTCTTCTGCGTCAGTTCTTCATCGCCCTCAATGAAAACATAATAAACAAGAGAAGGCAGGAACGAGGTACTGATTGTGGACGATCAGCCATGATCACCATCAATGGCGGTGCTGGCTCGAAGGGCTGAATGGCCTACTCCTGCGCCTATTTTCTATGTTTCTCTGTTTCTAAAACAGAAATGCTGGAAGACCTCTGCGGCTATTCTCAGGTGAGGCACCATTTCAGTGAAAGTTTTCATTTTAATATCAGCACGTGCTTTATTGATTTGCCTTTCAGTGCGTGTTTTCTTTTTTAAATTAGTTAACTAGAGGAGTGTATTAGGAGATCTGTGCGAGTCCTGGGCGATCTGTCAGAGTGAGTGAGGCCCAACGCAAATTGGAGGAACAGCACCTCATATTTCGCTTGGGCAGCTTACACACCAGCGGTATGAACATCGACTTTCCCAAATTCAAGTAACCATTGCTCTCCCTCTCCGTCACTCCCTCGTGCCAGTTCTCCGTCCAGTCTGACTGTCTCCTGGTTACATTTTACTGATTGTGTGCCTCGTTGTCACCTTCCCCGAGCTAACTCCGTCCCCTTCGATCTCTCGTCTTCACACCCCACTCTTAATAATAATAATAATAATGCATTACATTTATATAGCGCTTTTCTAAACACTCAAAGACGCTTTACAGGGTTTACTAGAACATAGAGAAGAAAATAAATAGATAAATAAGTAAACGAACAGAAAAGGAGACAGAAGGTGAGGTGACGGTCAGTGGTTGAAGGCAGTGCTGAACAGGTGAGACTTCAGTGATGTTTTGAATGTGGTGAGTGAGGAGGAGTCTCTGACGGTTTGGGGTAGTGAGTTCCAGAGGGTGGGAGCAGCGATGGAGAAAGCCCTGTCCCCCCAGGACCTGAGTTTGGTCCGGATGGGGATGGGGGGGGGGGGGGGACAGGAGGTTAGCAGCAGCAGAGCGGAGGGTGTGGGTGGGAGTGTGTCTGTGGAGGAGGTCAGTCAGGTAGGATGGGGCCAGGTTATGGAGGGCTTTGTAGGTCATGAGGAGGATGTTGTACTGGATTCTCTGGGGGATGGGGAGCCAGTGGAGCTTGTAAAGGACGGGGGTGATATGGTCACGGGTCGGGGAGTGGGTGAGTAGACGGGCAGCGGAGTTTTGTTTCCCTCTCCCCTGACTCTCAGGCTGAAGGATAGTCTCCACCTGAAAGGTCGACCGTTCCTTCTCTCCAGAGACGCTGCCTGTCCCACTGAGTTACTGCCAGCATTGTGTGTCTATCTTCAGTATAAACCTGCATCTGTAGTTCCTTCCTACACGACCTGTTTAACAACGTGCCCCGTCCCAGGTGAGGCGCAGAGCAGCGTGTGTTACCTGCCCATGGAACGAGCCGCAGCCAGTCTTCCACTCTACAGGGCAGAAAAAAAGGACGGGCACTCTGAAACGTGGTGCCAATGCGCGCTTTAAAATCAAATCAACGGGGAAAAGATGGAAATTAAAACAGAAAAATCCTCGGCTGTTCAGCCAGCGTCTGTGGAAAGAGAAACAAAATTAATATTTCAGGTCAAAGACCCTTAATTATAACGGTTAGTCGGTGGGCAAAAAAAAGCCTGTTCCCCGTGTTACATCTTTCAAGAGTCAAGGGTGTTTTATTGTCATAAGTCCCAGACAGAGCAATGATATTCTTACTTGCAGAATATGTAAACATCGTACACTGTAAACAATATAATAAACGAGAAAAAGATTCAGTGTGTGTGTATATATATATATATATATATACACACATAGACAATAGACAATAGGTGCAGGAGGAGGCCATTCGGCCCTTCGAGCCAGCACCGCCATTCAATGTGATCATGGCTGATCATTCTCAACCAGTACCCCGTTCCTGCCTTTTCCCCATACCCCCTGACTCCGCTATCCTTAAGAGCTCTATCCAGCTCTCTCTTGAATGCATTCAGAGACTTGGCCTCCACTGCCTTCTGAGGCAAAGAATTCCACAGATTTACAACTCTGACTGAAAAAGTTTTTCCTCGTCTCAGTTCTAAATGGCCTACCCCTTATTCTTAAACTGTGGCCCCTTGTTCTGGACTCCCCCAACATTGGGAACATGTTTCCTGCCTCTAACGTGTCCAACCCCTTAATAATCTTATACGTTTCGATAAGATATCCTCTCATCCTTATAAGATCTCCTCTCATCCTTATAAGATCTCCTCACATACTCACACGTATGCACACCACAGCTAACGATGGCCTGTTTCCTTTGTCATCGTTCCTTTGTTGCATATCTTTCTTTGTTCTATATCTCTCCACATCACCGTCTATATCTCTCTCTTTCCTTCCCTTTCCCCTGCCTCTCAGTCCGAAGAAGGGTCTCGACCCGAAACGTCACCCATTCCTTCTCTCCAGAGAAGCTACCTGACCCGTTGAGTTACTCCAGCATTTTGTGACAATCCTCGGTTTAAGCCAGCATCTGCAGTTCCTCCCCCCCCCCCACACACACACACACACACACACACACACACATGTAAAAAAAAAAAAACACACCAATAATAATAATCAATCAATTCAATCAATAACTGAAGAAAAGAGAGGTGGGGAATAAGGAAATGTTGGAACTACGCCACCAGAACTTATGCTTCTGAGTATTTTCCTCGTATTTCCACTTCGCGGATCTTTATCGATCGCGCTTTCTATTACATGAACAGAGATTGCCAATAAATCGATGCTGGGAATCACAAATCCAGCTTCTTGTTTTTAGAGGACTATCAAGAAGATGGAAAAAAAAATCCCACCCGGCCGCTAAACTGGTGGAAGGAAGGTTAGTAACCGCGACCCGTCCGCTCTCCAAGGTACTGAAAGCGAGAAACTGTCGGTAAAAAGAAGTATAATAATAATAATAATAATAATAATAATGCATTACATTTATATAGCGCTTTTCAAACACTCAAAGACGCTTTACAGGGATTACTAGAACATAGAGAAGAAAATAAATAGATAAATAAGTAAACGAACAGAGAAAGGAGACAGAAGGTGAGGTGACGGTCAGTGGTTGAAGGCAGTGCTGAACAGGTGAGACTTCAGTGATGTTTTGAATGTGGTGAGTGAGGAGGAGTCTCTGACGGTTTGGGGTAGTGAGTTCCAGAGGGTGGGAGCAGCGATGGAGAAAGCCCTGTCCCCCCAGGATCTGAGTTTTGTCCGGATGGGGGTGGACAGGAGGTTGGCAGCAGCAGAGCGGAGGGTGCAGGTGGGAGTGTGCCTGTGGAGGAGGTCAGTCAGGTAGGATGGGGCCAGGTTATGGAGGGCTTTGTAGGTCATGAGGAGGATTTTGTACTGGATTCTCTGGGGGATGGGGAGCCAGTGGAGCTTGTAAAGGCTTGTATAAGAAGATAACTGCAGATGCTGGTACAAATCGAAGGTTTTTATTCACAAAATGCTGGAGTAACTCAGCAGGTCAGGCAGCATTCTTCAGTCTGAAGAAGGGTCTCGACCCGAAACGTCACCCATTCCTTCTCTCCCGAGATGCTGCCTGACCTGCTGAGTTACTCCAGCATTTTGTGGGTAAAAAGAATACGGATTGAAATAAACAGACGCAAGACACAACACTAGGCACAAAATGCTGGAGTAACTCAGCGGGACAGTCTGAAGAAGGGTCTCGACACGACTCGTCACCCATTCCTTCTCTCCAGAGATGCTGCCTGACCCGCTGAGTTACTACAGCATCTTGTGTCCTTCCTCGATTTAAACCAGTGTCCCTTCCTGCACACGAAGACGTTACCTGCCACGACGCAGAGGAAAGCCAAGGTTAGGGGAGGCATGAAATGCATGGTCTTCATCGAAGCCGTGGGCGCTGTGAGCGGCTTGTGGGACGAGAGAGTACTTTTATCCTCTGCTCTCCGCAGTCTCTGGATGGAGCCGAGCGCAAGTAATCCCAATTTAAGGCGGCCGTGCAACAACGCTTGTAACGCGGCGTTAACCTTGGAGGCGGGGACAGTCGACGCTCCCGAGAAATCGCCGTCATCACAGCCCCACAACAGTTTCATCGAAAAAAATGCTTCTGCGTAATCAATCCACCGTCGTTCCCTTCCATGAATTATTTAGTTGCTTTCCTTTGATGGAGATAAACCCAACGAGCGCAGCTCCGTCTATTCCCATTGTTCCATGGCGTTCTCGACTAGTTGATTATGTGTAGCAACCCTTTAGTTAGACAGAGAACGTGCAGATAAAGAATATCAGAATATATTTCCTGTTGCCATTTTAACCCAACCTTCTCCCATTCATTTCCCTCCTCGATATCTACCACTCAACAGGCACTGAAATCCCTCCAACGAGAAAACGCATTAAGATAAAATAAGACGAGAAAAAAACTCTGCCTACAAACCTTCAACTTTTTAAACTTAATTACAAACTACCCTTAAATGGTAACTCGGTTTATAGAAAGAAGAATGGGTTAGTTAGAGTTCCAGGGTTCTAAGTTTTATTTAGTACTAGTCCCCTTTCCAATTGCTGGAAATTATGTTTCTACTCTGCACATCCTCTGGTCCTGGCAACATTCTGGTAAATCTTCTCTGTACTCTTTCCAGCTTAACAACATCTGATAAGGGGACTCGAGGTAAAAGAGCCATTAGGATGCAGTGATCGCAATATGATAAGTTTTACTCTACAAATTGAGAGGGAGAAGGGAAAATCGGAAGTGTCCATATTACAGTATAGCAAAGGGGATTACAGAGGCATGAGGCAGGAGCTGGCCAGAATTGACTGGAAGGAGGCCCTAGCAGGGAAGACGGTGGAACAGCATTGGCAGGTATACCTGGGAATAATGCAGAAGTTGTCTGCTCTCCCTCACTGAAAACAAACCTTGGATACAGTCAGGAAGTGTTCTTTCTTTTGCTCTATATATTATTTGTAGAATATTAAAGTCTACTAGGTCCATAAATTTCAGGGCACATGATTTCATAAATAATTGGTTGGTTGGGTCATTATAACTAGCCTTATTGCCAGTTCTTATGGCTCTTTTTTGCAGTACAAAGATTGAATTAGTGCTCGTTTTGTAGGTGTTTCCACATACTTCCACACAATATGTCATGTATGGAACAATGAGTGAGCAATATAGAGTAAATAGTGAATTTTGATTCAAGATGTCCTTAGTTTTGTGCAATATTGCAATGGATTTAGACAATTTTGATTTTATGTTTTATAGACAATAGACAATAGGTGCAGGAGTAGGCCATTCGGCCCTTCGAGCCAGCACCACCATTCAATGTGATCATGGCTGATCATTCTCAATCAGTACCCCGTTCCTGCCTTCTCCCCATACCCCCTGACTCCGCTCTCCTTAAGAGCTCTATCTAGTTATCTCTTGAATACATTCAGAGAATTGGCCTCCACTGCCTTCTGAGGCAGAGAAATCCACAGATTTACAACTCTCTGACTGAAAAAGTTTTTCCTCATCTCCGTTCTAAATGGCCTACCCCTTTTTCTTAAACTGTGGCCCCTGGTTCTGGACTCCCCCAACATTTGGAGGTTTCCAACAGAGTTTATGATTTATTATCACTCCCAAGAATTTATTTTCATACACTTTCAATTTCTACATCATTAATCATAAGTGTTGCCTCAGAATTTATTTTACGATTTCCAACAAATTTTGTTTTACTTAGATTTAATGACAATTTATTAGTATCAAACCACTTCTTTAGGGTTTCCAATTCCCCTTTAACTGTGTCCAAAAGTTGCTTCAAGTTTTTCCCTGAACAAAATAAATTTGCGTCATCCGCAAATATAACTAAATGTAACAATTTTGACACCTTACAAATATCATTTATATAGAGTAAAAAGAGCTTTGGACCCAGCACCGAGCCTTGCGGAACTCCACAGGTAACCTTCATAAATTCTGAATCAAAATTATTTACTTGAACATACTGATATCTGTTTTCAAGGTAGCTTCTCAACCAGGAGTATGTTACTCCTCTTAGACCATATCTTTCTAGCTTATTCATCAGTAAACCATGATCAATGGTATCGAGTGCTTTTTTGAGATCTATAAATACTCCCACAGTATATTCTTTATTATCAATTGCTGTTGAAGTATTCTCTACTTGTTCCATTAGCGCTAGTGAGGTAGACCGCTTAGCTCGAGATCCATACTGGTGGTCACTTAGTATGTTATGTTTATCAATAAAGTTTCCGAGTCTTTGTACAAATAATTTTTCTAATATTTTTGAGAATTGGGGAAGCACAGATATCGGTCTGTAATTTGAAAATAAATGTCTGTCTCCAATGACTTTCGCTATTTTCATTTTGTTTGGAAATGTGCATGTGAGGAAGGATTGGTTACATATAAGTGTCAACGGTTTTACTAATACATTCAATAATATTTTTGACGGGTGTCATATCAATGGAATTGTAGTCAGCAGACTTTTTGTTTCTGTATTTATTGACAATATCAATGACTTCATTTTCGTGTACTCCGCTGAGAAACATGGAGTGAACATTTTTATCAGAGCTCTCCTATTCTAGACCTTCCTTGCTACTCGGTTTAGTAATCTTATTTGCTAAGGTAGGCCCAACTTTTACAACGTAGTCATTAAATACTGTGAATAGGAATGGCCGCAGCTGAGTGTGGTTTCACCCACCTGGATGACAGTGCAGAGGTGTTGGACAGGTCTGGTGTGGTTATCCACATCAAAGGCTATGCGGAGATCAGAAACATGATGGTGAACAAAGTACCTTCATTGCAATCTCACAGAATCTCACTAAGAACTTTGATTCCAACATCTCGGTGCCAACCTAAGAGGCAGAAAGCTAATCAGAGGGTTCCAAGCAAGGAAAGGTCTGGGTACGAGGAACATGAACTTGTGAATTTGCAATATTCAAGGTTGCAATGCAGTCAAAATGCAAGTTTGAATTCAATATTCAAAGCAAGATTCAAGTGTGCATTGCATTAAAGACCATTGGCTGCATGAATGCAATCCCATTCCAGTGTAGAATATTATCATTTATATCAAATATCGTGCAACGATTTAGATGATGTTCTTCAGGAGTGATCGGAGAAGTTAAATTGTATGTTTATTATGCTGGTCTTTGAATGTTCCAAAGTGCCTTTAACTGAAGAATACTATTGAAGGGTAGCCACTCTTGGAATCTGGAAAACACAGCGCGGTGGCACGGCGGTAGAGTTGCTGCCTCACCGTGCCAGAGACCCGGGTTCGATCCTGACTATGGGTGCTGTCTGTACGGATTTGTACATTCTCCCCGTGACCTGCGTGGGTTTTCTCCGGGATCTCCGGTTTTGTCCCACACTCCAAAGACGTCCAGGTTTGTAAGTTAATTGACTCTGCTAAAATTGTAAATTGTGCCCAGTGTGTGTAGGATAGTACTAGTGTACGGAGACTGCTGGTTGGCGCGAACTCGGTGGGCTGAAGGGCCTGTTTCCACAATGTATCTTTAAAATAAACTATCTCTAAACTAAACTAAACTAAACTAACAGCCGGTTTTCACACAAACTCCCACAAATAGCAAAGAGTGACAACTAGAGAACCAGTTTTGCATGAGTGAATGAGAGATAAACACTGGTGAAGACATATATCGCCTACATAAATTGGTTATAATAATAATAATAATAATATTGCATTACATTTATATAGCGCTTTTCATACACTCAAAGACGCTTTACAGGGATTTAAAGAACATAGGGAAGTGAATAAATAGATAAATAAGTAAACAAACAGAGAAAGGAGACAGAAGGTGAGGTGACCTTCAGTGGTTGAAGGCAGTACTGAACAGGTGAGACTTCAGTGATGTTTTGAATGTGGTGAGTGAGGAGGAGTCTCTGACGGTTTGGGGTAGTGAGTTCCATAGGGTGGGAGCAGCGATGGAGAAAGCCCTGTCCCCCCAGGATCTGAGTTTGGTCCGGAGGGGGGGGGGGATAGGAGATTGGCAGCAGCAGAGCGGAGGGTGCAGATGGGAGTGTGCCTGTGGAGGAGGTCAGTCAGGTAGGATGGGGCCAGGTTATGGAGGGCTTTGTAGGTCATGAGGAGGATTTTGTACTGGATTCTCTGGTGGATGGGGAGCCAGTGGAGTTTGTAAAGGACGGGGGTGATATGGTCACGGATCGGGGTGTGGGTGAGTAGACGGGCAGCGGAGTTTTGAATGTATTGAAGTTTACTGATGATTTTTTTTGTTTTTATGAGTTTATGTGTTTATGAGTCCTATCAATACTGAGAATGGCAGGAATAATGTGCATCGTTGGTTCGAAAAACCCGTAAGGAGACAACCTCTGTAAACCAAAATCAAATGAAAATATTACTGAAGATGCAAAGTTAATTTGAGACACAAGGAACTGCAGATGTTGGAATCTTGAATAAAGCACAAAGTGTTGGAGTAACACAGCAGGTCAGGCAGCATCTGTGGAGGGAATGAATCGATAACATTCCAATTCGGGACCTTTCTTCAGACCTCTTTAGTCAGAGGGTGGTGAATCAGTTGAATTCATTGCCACAGGAGGCTGTGGAGGCCGTCAATAGATATTTTTAAGGCAGAGGTAGATTGATTCTTGATTAGTACGGGTGTCAGGGGTTATGGGGAGCACGCAGTAGAATGGAGTAAGGAGGGAACGATAGATCAGCCATGATTGAATGGCAGAGTAGATTTGATGGGCCGAATGGCCTCATTCTGCTCCCATCAGTTGTGAAGTTATGAACTACTGAGGGTCAAGACCCTTCTTCATATTTCCGAAGGAGGGTCCCAGACCGAACCATCACCCATCCATTCCCTCCGCAGATGCTGCCATTTATGCAAAGTTTATTTCACATTTGAACGAGAGAAAAAAGTAATATTTCACAAGGCACAGAATAGGCAACGGTTGACCAGGGGTCCCAGATAAAACAGTGGCCATTTTATCCTTTCCTAGATGCATATCAACCTCTGTAGGCATCTGCAGATCGTTTTCCCACTGGTTTTGCCCTTTTGATATATTGCCGTGACTCATTGCACGCTGAACAACAAGTGAAGTAAAAACAAAAGTGTGTCAAATGGTCTAATCAGAGAGTTTTTATTAATTGGCTTCAGTGAGTCTTGACTTGACCAGTGCATAACCCTTGCCCTCCATCCCTCCCCCTTCCCAGTTCTCAGACCAGTTTGACTGT
Organism: Rhinoraja longicauda; assembly: GCF_053455715.1. Lineage (NCBI taxonomy): Eukaryota > Metazoa > Chordata > Chondrichthyes > Rajiformes > Arhynchobatidae > Rhinoraja > Rhinoraja longicauda. Next base: position 61,235,412 of record NC_135961.1, on the reverse strand, counting down.
CCTGGATTACATTTTATCTCTCTTTGCTTTGTTGTTACATCTCCTAGCTAACAATGATCTGTTCTACATTTTCCTTGAGCTTCACGCTCTTTGTCCTGTTTTCACACCTTACACTTCCTTATCTCCGTATAAGATTATTAAGGAGTTGGACACGTTAGAGGCAGGAAACGTGTTCCCAATGTTGGGGGAGTCCAGAACCAGGGGCCACAGTTTAAGAATAAGGGGTAGGCCATTTAGAACAGAGATGAGGCAAAACTATTTCAGTCAGAGAGTTGTGAATCTGTGGAATTCTCTGCCTCAGAAGGCAGTGGAGGCCAATTCTCTGAGTGCATTCAAGAGAGAGCTAGATAGAGCTGTTAAGGATAGCAGAGTCAGGGGGTATGGGGAGAAGGCAGGAATGGGGTACTGATTGAGAATGATCAGCCATGATCACATTGAATGGTGGTGCTGGCTCGAAGGGCCGAATGGCCTCCTCCTGCACTTATTGTCTATTGTCTGTATCTCCCTCTCCCCTGACTCCCCAGTCTGAAGAAGGATCTCGACCCGAAACATCACTTATTCCTTCTATCCAGAGATACTGCCTGTCTCGCTGAATTACTCCAGCATTTTGGGTCTATCTTCGGTTTAAACGAGCATGTGCAGTTCACTTCCTACACATAATAAATCAGAAATGTGTTCCTTGAACATGCAAAATTGGTTTCTCAACGTCAAATTAATTTCCCCATCTAAGGTCAGCTTAGAATCAGGCTAGAGTGTTATTAAATTAAAGCCAAATTTTTCCTCAATTTATATTATAAACAACTTAAACTTCAGGCTTATGTGGCAGCAAATCAAATTATATATTTAGTTCTCTCCACTGTAGCAAAGCATAAGTGTCATTAAGATTCATATCAGGATCCATTCATTGATGGACAAAAAAATCCCTATGGGAGCACAGAATTCAATTGCTTTGTTGGGTGTACAGCTGTCTGCTGCACTTACAGAGAGCAATGGTTTCCTTCACTATTCATCGTCTCCAAATCCATAAAGACAAGTTGCAAAGAACCTTCAGGACCATGGTGTGGGGAAAAGTGCTGATTGCAAATAGCGTGGAACGTAATAAGTTCCAGATACATGAGTGATATATTAAATAATTTACGTTGCATGATGTAATGGGATTATATTCGTTGTAAGACAACACTGTTTACGGTCACTAGGAACTGCAGATGCTGTTTGTTTTAAACATAACATAACGTGCTGGAATAACTTTTCTTTTCACCCTCAGAAAAAAAAATAGGGCAGCACAGTGATGCAACGGTAGAGTTGCTGCCTTACAGTCTGTGATGTCTTGAGAGGTCGGGAGCTTTTCTCTTGAAGGTTGGGAGGTGTGGGTGTCAGAAATGAAGACAGAAAAGTTCTTGTTTTCAAACTTAAATTCCATATATTTAGTCTTTTCCAAAAACAGGTAAACTTAATTGTTTGTAGACAGGTACACAAAACCAAAACAGGTAGTTAAATCAAAACTGTAGCTTGCTGCCTTCTTACAAAATATAACTCAAACACTGCTTCTCTCCCTCTCTCCCTCTCTCCCTCTCCCCCTCTCCCCCTCTCCCCCTCTCCCCCTCTCCCCCTCTCTCCCTCTCTCCCTCTCTCCCTCTCTCCCTCTCTCCCTCTCTCCCTCTCCCCCTCTCTCCCTCTCCCTCTCTCCCTCTCTCCCTCTCTCCCTCTCCCTCTCTCTGGGCAGCAATCAGTGTCAGCAGCAATCAGTGTCAGCAGCAATCACTGACACTGATTGCTGCTGACACTGAGTGCTGCTGACTATGGGTTTTGTAGTCTTTTGCTGGCAGCCATGATGGTTTGTAGTCCTTGTTGCATCCACCGGGAGGAAATGTATCTCCCCTCTATGACTCTACCTCTCATGATATCACAAGTCCCAGAGACCCAGGTTCGATCCCGACGACAGGTGCTGTCTGTATGGAGTTTGTACGTTCTCTCCATGACTGAGTGGGTTTTCTCCTAGATCTTTGGTTTCCTCCCACACTCCAAAGACGTACAGGTTTGATATAAACTGGCTTGGTATAAATGTAAATTGCCCTTCATGTGTGTAAGATAGTGTTAATGTGGTTGGTGCGGACACTGTGGGTCGAAGGGCCTGTTTCCGCCCTGTATCTCTAAAACTAAAAAAACTAAAAACTAAAACTCAGCAGGTTAGGCAGTGTCTATGAGGACATGGGTAGGTGACATTTCAGGTCGGGACCCTTTCAAAGACTCTTGAGAGTAAAGCATGGCATCTTTGCTCGAGGCGGGGAGGGAGGAAGCGTAGTCCAGGTAATTGTGAGAGTCAGTGAGTTTACAGTAAATGTTAGTCAATAGTCTCCTGAGATGGAGGCAAAGAGACCGAGATAGGGGAGAGTAGTGCGTAGGAAGGAACTGCAGATGCCTTGTTTAAACCGAAGATATACACAAAATGCTGGAGTAACTCAGCGGGACAGGCAGCATCTCTGGAGAGATGGAATGGGTGATGTTTTGGGTCGAGGATGAGGACTAGGCTTATACTCGCTGGAATTTAGAAGACTGAGGGGGGATCTTATAGAAACATATAAAATTCTTAAGGGGTTGGAGAGGCTAGATGCAGGAAAATTGTTCCCGATGTTGGGGAAGTCCAGAACAAGGGGTCACAGCTTAAGGATAAGGGGGAAGTCTTTTAGGACCGAGATGAGAAAACATTTCTTCACACAGAGAGTGGTGAATCTGTGGAATTCTCTGCCACAGAAGGTAGTTGAGGCCAGTTCATTGGCTATATTTAAGAGGGAGTTAGATGTGGCCCTTGTGGCTAAAGGGGTCAGGGGGTATGGAGAGAAGGCAGGTACAGGTTACTGAGCTGGATGATCAGCCATGATCATATTGAATGGCAGTGCAGGCTCGAAGGGCCGAATGGCCTACTCCTGCACCTATTTTCTATGTTTCTATGTTTATGTGAGGGAAGTGCGGTGTTAACAACTTCTGCATGAGTGCAGGAGGCAGCCCCAATGCAGTTGTTGATGTAGCAGAGAAAGTGATGGGGGATGGTACCAGTGTACGTTTGGAACAGGGACTGTTTGACGTAACCAACAAATAGGCTGGTGTAGCTGGGGCCCGTGCGATTGCCCGTGACTACACCTTTGAGTGTTTGATCCTAATTTATTCTCAAGAACAGTAGGAGCAGTAAATCAGAATACCCCAAGTGCTTAAGATAGCTAATTACACACAATATTACAGAGTCTTATAAAATTTCCAATTACAAATCTTTCCTCCCCAACAGAGCCATCCAAACCCCATCATAATCAGGAATGAGCTCAATGAAGATATTTTAAATTCAATTTTGTAATGTAAGCATTTATTACCTATCCCAAGTGGCCATGAGAAGAGAGCGGTGTGCCTTGGTTGCGAACTCCTGGAAGATGGTACCGACAATGGAGTGCTTTATGGAAGAGGTTGGAATGTAGGCTTCCCTTTAGGACCAGTTAAAGATGGCAGATTTCCGTTCTGAGAACAAGCTGTATTTATTTTTTAATAATTATAACTTCATATGTTTCTTCTGCTTCCTTACAACAGAGAAGGAGCCTCTTCAGCTCATACCCATTAACATTTGTTCTCGAAGGTACATGCTGGAGTAATCTCTGGAGAGAAGGAAAGGCTGGTGTTTCGGTCGAGACCCTTCTTCATTCTGCCTGAGAGTTACTCCAGCATTTTGTGTCTACCTTCGATTTAAACCAGCATCTGCAGTTCTTTCCTAAACTGGTTCTCGACTCTGCAAAGTTGTTTCCTCTATTATTCAAATACTGTGTCTTAAGGTACAAAGCCACTGTTGAATTTGGGTGCATTAAGGCCGAGAACCCTGGTCGCTGGAGGCCCCGAAGCAGCCTGGGGCTCGAGTGGAATGGACACTGCCCCAAGTGGACAAGCGCGTGGATCAGAAGCAGCTCGCAGTGACACGGAGCAGCGATGGAGGACACCAACAACTTCGCTTGGCCAGGCTGACCCTTCAACACTTGCCAGGGCAACGAGCCTTCATGGTCAATTTAAGATCTCTACATTTATAACAACGGACTTGAATCATGAAAAATGGCACCAAAACATAGCAACTCTTAGGTTAGTTTAGAGATATAGTGCGGAAACAGGCCCTTCGGCCCACTGAGCCCACGCCGACCAGCAATCCCCACATTAACACTATCCTGCACACACTAGGGACAATTTACATTTATACCAAGCCAATTAACCTACAAACCTGCACGTCTTTGGAGTGTGGGAGGAAACCGAAGATCTTGGAGAAAACTCACGCGGGTCAAGGGGAGAACGTACAAACTCTGTACAGACAGCACCTGTAGTCGGGATCGAACCCGGGTCTCTGCCGTTGCAAATGCTGTAAGGCAGCAACTCTACCGCTACGCCACTGCTCCACCCTTAATACTCTTAATAATAATAATAATAATGCATTACATTTATATAGCGCTTTTCAAACACTCAAAGACGCTTTACAGGGATTTCTAGAACATAGAGAAGTGAATAAATAGATAAATAAGTAAACGAACAGAGAAAGGAGACAGAAGGTGAGGTGACCTTCAGTGGTTGAAGGCAGTGCTGAAGAGGTGAGACTTCAGCGATGTTTTGAATGTGGTGAGTGAGGAGGAGTCTGACGGTTTGGGGTAGTGAGTTCCATAGGGTGGGAGCAGCGATGGAGAAAGCCCTGTCCCCCCAGGATCTGAATTTGGTCCGGATGGGGGGGGACAGGAGATTGGCAGCAGCAGAGCGGAGGGTGCAGGTGGGAGTGTGCCTGTGGAGGAGGTCAGTCAGGTAGGATGGGGCCAGGTTATGGAGGGCTTTGTAGGTCATGAGGAGGATTTTGTACTGGATTCTCTGGGGGATGGGGAGCCAGTGGAGTTTGTAAAGGACGGGGGTGATATGGTAACGGATCGGGGAGTGGGTGAGTAGACGGGCAGCGGAGTTTTGAATGTATTGAAGTTTACTGATGATTTTTGAGGGTGAGCCATAGAGGAGGCTGTTGCAGTAGTCCAGACGGGAGGTGATGAAGGCGTGGATGAGGGTTTCTGCAGCTGTGGAGGAGAGGGATGGACGGAGACGGGCAATGTTTTTGAGGTGGAAGAAGGCTGTCTTTGTGATGTGTTTGATGTGTTTGTCGAAGGAGAGGGTTTGATCAAAGGTGATTCCAAGATTCCGGATGTGAGGGGAGGTGGATACTGGGAGACCATCAATATTGAGGATGTATACTGTCTCAGTGTACCATTCAACTTGTACACTTACCTAAGATTGTAATACTTTTGCTGAACTGAATGCAAAAAAAGGAAGTTCATCTTACCTCGGTAGTGATAATAAAGCACCATTGAACCACGAAGTCGATGTCAGATCTTAGAGCATCCCCATCAATCGCTTGGTTTCTCTCTAGCCGGCCCATTCACTTCTGATTCTCCTGAACACCCACACACCTTTTCTTTAAATTATCAAAAAATGTATTCAATTATTTAAAGACAATATTTACAATGCAATAAAACAAAACAGAACCCAGCACCAGAATACAATACAAACAAACAAAAGAAACTATCGTACAACTATATTACAATCCCTATCCAGGATACATCCAATCCCCCGCGGTGCCCAGCGGTCCCGGAAATCCCCCAGGGTGCCCGTGGACAGCGCGTGTTCCCTCTCCAACACCACCCGGGCGCGGACGTAACCCCGGAAAAGTTGCAGGCAGCCGGCTCGGGCAGAGCCCTCTTCCGCCTGGCGTCGTGACTCGCGGATGGCCAGCTTGGCCAGGCCCAGGAGCAACCCAACCAGGACATCCTCAGGCCTACCCTCTCCCCTACGCACAGGGTGTCCAAAGATGAGGGTGGTGGGTGTGAAGTGCAGCCAGAAGGCAAGGTGCAGCCCCTTTAGATAATGGAACAGGGGCTGCAACCTCACACACTCCATGTACACGTGGTACACACACTCCACGTACACGTGGTACACAGACTCACACACTCCACGTACACGTGGTACACAGACTCACACACTCCATATACACGTGGTACACAGACACACACTCCATGTACACATGGTACACAGACTCACACTCCATGTACACGTGGTACACAGACTCACACACTCCATGTACACGTGGTACACAGACACACACTCCATGTACACGTGGTACACAGACTCTTCCAGCCCGCAGAAGTGGCAGGCGGCTGGCGAGTCTGTGAACCGCGAGAGAGACAGGTTGCAGGGGACTCCTCGGTGCAATATCCACCACCCCCCCACACACTGGTGGGTACGCCAATTTCCCTACCCACCATCGTAGTATTAACATGTGGGAAGAAATGTGGAAAAAACAATCACAGGCAGAATATGTAAACTCCACATGAACAGCACCTGAGGTTTAGTTTATTGTCACGTGTATCGAGGTACAGTGAAAAGCATTTTGCTGCGTGTGAAACCAGTTAATGAGGGCGGCCACGGTGGTGCAGCGGTCGAGTTGCTGCCTTACAGCGCTTGCAGCATCGGCGACCCGGGTTCGATGCCGACTACGGGTGCTGTCTGTACGGAGTTTGTACGTTCTCCCCGTGACCGCGTGGGAGATCTTTGGTTTCCTCCCACACTCCAAAGACGTAAGGGTATGTAGGTTAATTGGCTTGGTAAATATAAAAATTGTCCCTAGTGTGTGTAGGGTCTAGGAGCAAAGAGGTCCTTCTGCAGTTGTACAGGGCCCTAGTGAGACCGCACCTGGAGTACTGTGTGCAGTTTTGGTCTCCAAATTTGAGGAAGGATATTCTGTGGAATTCTCTGCCTCGGAAGGCAGTGGAGGCCAATTCTCTGAATGCATTCAAGAGAGAGCTAGATAGAGCTCTTAAGGATAGCGGAGTCAGGGGGTATGGGAAGAAGGCAGGAATGGGGTACTGATTGGGAATGATCAGCCATGATCACATTGAATGGCGGTGCTGGCTCGAAGGGCCAAATGGCCTCCTCCTGCACCTATTGTCTATTGTCTATTGTCTAGGGTAGTGTTAATGTGCGGGGATCGCTGGTCGGTGCGGACTCAGTGGGCCAAAGGGCCTGTTTCCGCGCTGTATCTCTAAACTAAATTAATGGAAAGACTATCCACGATTGCAATCGAGCCAACAATACGTGATTTTTTTATATATCAAAAAATACTTTATACCAGCAATAAATATTTACAAAACATTTTCTTTTCAAAAACTCCATCCGACATTCACGGAGGTTATACATTCAATACAGATATTCATTGCCAGATTTACACAGAATCCCTTCCCTTATTTGGAGGGGCGTCTCCACCACACCCTGCCCCCCATGTCCAACAGCGGAAGGACCCTAGACTGTGGTCCTCCCCCACAGGGCCTTGGCTTTGGCTGACCCAAGCTTCAGTGCGTCCCTTAGCTCGTACTCCTGCAGACTGCAGCGGGCCGGTCGGCAACATTCCCTGACGGACAGCTCGCTCCGCTGGGAGGTCAACAAAGCTCGGGCAGACCAAAGAGCGTCTTTCACCGAGTTGATGACCTTCCAGCAGCACTCGATGTCAGTCTCTGAATGAGTCCCTGGGAACAGTCCGTAGATCACAGAGTCCTCTGTGACGGAGCTGCTCGTAATAAATCGTGACAGGGACCCCTGCAAACCTCTCCAGACTCTCTTGGCAAATCCACACTCTGTGAAGAGGTGGGCCACCGTCTCCTCTCCGTAGCAGCCGTCCCGAGGGCAGCGTGCGCTGGTAGTGAGGTTCCGGCGGTGCAGGAAGGATCTGACTGGGAGGGCTCCCCTTACCGCCAGCCAAGCCAGGTCTTGGTGCTTGTTGGTGAGTTCTGGTGATGAGGCATTTCGCCAGACAAGCTGGGCAGTCTGCTCTGAGAACCACGCCACAGGATCCATGGAGTCATTCCCCTGCAGTGCCTGCAGGACGTTCCGTGCTGACCACTGCCCGATGGACTTGTGGTCAAAGGTGTTGGTCCGGAAGAACCTTTCCACAAGCGACAGATGGTGCGGCAATGTCCAGCTGACTGGCACATTGCGTGGCATCTGCGCCAGGCCCATCCTTCGCAACACCGGGGACAGGTAGAACCTCAGCAGGTAGTGGCATTTGGTGATGAAGGGAATAACGTTTAGTGCAAGATAAAGTCCAGAATCGACCTTTGGTCTCCGGTGTTGTGAGTCAGCTGTTCTCACTTCTCTACCACTGCGCTTCATACAAACCTCTACCCAGCACCAGCTTTATCTTTTAACTCAGGCGATTTGTGATAGAACAGCAGGAAACAAATAGGGCTTGAGCTTAATTACACTTTGATTTGCCTGCAGGCTTCCTCTGCACTATCTGCATGTGGAACCACGGCAATTAGAAACCTAACCAGCAGTCAGATCTGAGTATGAAAAGCAGCTCCTGAATCATAGTGATTCAGTGTGGAAACAGACCCTTCGGCACAACTTGCCGTTCGGCACAACTTGCCAACACCAACCAACATGTCCCTCTCCTGCCTGCGTGTGGCCCAAATCCCTCTAAACCTGTCCCATCCCTGTACCTGTCTAATTGTTTCTTAAACATTATTATAACCTCCAACAAGCTCTTTAAACACTACAACCTCCAATAAGCTCTGAACTACATTGTTATTATTGCACTATTATTGTTTATTATGTACGAATGTGTGTAAACAGGGTGAATCAGTCTGAAGAAGGGTCTCGACCCGAAACGTCACCCATTCCTTCTCTCCTGAGATGCTGCCTTATCTGCTGAGTTACTCCAGCATTTTGTGAATAAATACCTTCGATTTGTACCAGCATCTGCAGTTATTTTCTTACACTATATAAACAGGGGTATATATATATATATATACATATATATATACATATACAGCTGTGTGTGTGTGTATGTGTAGTACGTGTGTAGATATACACGCACATTTAACTTTTTTGCATGTTTATTATATTGTTTACAGTGCACTATGTTTACACATTCTGTTCTGCTGCTGCAAGTAAGAATTTCATTGTTCTATCTGGAACATGTGACAATAAAACACTCTTGACTAGTCCCTGTCTCAATTATCTCCTCTGGCAGCTTATTCCATACACCTACCATCCTTTGAAATGGCAAATTTTAAAAAGGAGGTTAAAAATGGGAAGAGTGAGGGAGACCAACGAGAGTCTGAAGAAGGGTCTCGACCCGAAACGTCACCTGCCCAGAGGACACCCATACGGTCACGGGGAGAACGTACAAACTCCGTGCGGACAGCACCCATAGACAGGATCGCACCTGGGTTTCTAGCGCTGTAAGGCAGCAACTTGACCACTGCGCCACCGTGCCGTGGAATCGTCATTCACCAAAGACACTGGCTTCCAGCCGGCAGCTCGCACTTGCTCTTTACTCCTTCTGTGCTCAGCCTCTGCAGGTTATATTAGGACAAGCAGTGGAAATTCACCCACTTGGTGATCAGTAACGCTGCAGTGAAACTTAACTGCAGTTTTATCGGCAATTTCCCTCTGTTCATTTGCAGTTTTTAATCACACCTTGGAATGTGCATAGATTTTGTAATTAAAGCCACAGAAAACAAACTCAAAACAAAATGAACCAACGTAATTATTACTGTAGCGCTTCAACTAAACATTTTCATATCCTCACGAAGCTGTGATTAATTCCACACTATTTCTGGCACAAACCCTAACCCAAGGCACTCCACCTACAATACCAAATTTCCTTTGAATTGCTTTATTTTCATCTATCATACTACATACCATCTATATACTAAAACTCTTGTTCCTTTGTTCCTGAACTACAGCCAAAATGGTACACGATAGCGTGACAATTGTAGGCCCACCTTACTCACCGTCACCCCTTTGGTGCTAATGGAAGAAGTTTCATTGAAATTGGTGTTATATTTTTAGTTATTCACACTTTAAAGTTTAAATCTATCTCCTATGGAGGGACGGAGGGGGGGAGAAAGGAGGATAAGGAGGGGTTGAGGGGGATGGAGTGGGGGAGAGGGGGAGGGGAGGGGCAGGGAGGGGGAGGGAGGTTGGAGGGAGGATGGGGAGGGGGGTGAGGGGGGGATGAGGAGGAAGGGAGGGAGGGGGAAGTTGGGGGAGGGGCGAGGGGAAGATGGGGGATGGGGGAGGGGGAGGAGGGGAGGGGGAGGAGAGGGTGCTGCACCAATGCAGGAGAGGTTTGGGCCCAACTTGGTCTAGTATTCTCTAGAAAGGAAATGCAGGTGCTGGTATATACCGAAGATAGGCACAAAGTGCTGGAGTAATTCAGCAGGTCCGGCTTAGTTTAGCTTAGAGATACAGCTAGGAATGGGTGTGAAGAAGGGTCTCGACCCAAAACGTCACCCATTCCTTCTCTCCAGAGATGTTGCCTGCCCCGTTGAGTTACTCCAACATTTTGTGTCTATCTTCAAAACAGGTATACTGGGCTTAATGAATAATTGAGCACTTTGTCGGATGATGTATCTATTCCAGGTCTGCACTGTGTTGTACAATAGTAATCTCATGCAAAATGGTCCCTGCCAACTGGCTTCTTTCTTATTTACAGCGTCAGTGGAGGAAAACTGTTACTTGATGATCATGTTTCAGCTTGGCCCAACATCACAACTGCCTTTCTTTCTGTACTGAGATGGAGAGTTTTGATACAATTATCTTCGCAGTGCATTCCAGCAACATGAATTATACGATATAGGTTCATATGTTCTAGGAGCAGAATTAGGCCATTCGGCCCATCAAGGCTGTTCCACCATTCAATCATGGCTGATCTATCATTCCCTCTGAAGTCCCTCTGAAGTCCATTCTCCTGACTTCTCCCCGAAACCCCTGACACCTTTACTAATCAAGAATCTGTCAATCTCCGCCTTAGAAATATCCATTGACTTGGCCTCCACATCCGTCTGTGGCAATGAATTCCACAGATTCACCACCCTCTGACTAAAGAAATTCCTTCTCATCTCCTTTTTAAAGATACGTCATATGTTAACCCAATCATTCCTGGGATCATTCTCGTACATCAACTCAAACTCACCAGTCTAACAGTCTACAGTTGCATTTCAAAGCTGTACAGGGATAAGGAACAAATGTAAATTCCACGTAATCTATAATTAAAGGGCTTAAATGGCGCATTTAAAATAAGATGTACCGGTTATTTTAACTGGATTCATAAAGTTGATTGATTGATACTTTATTATCACATCTGACATGTCACTGTGAAATTCCTTGTTTTTCATACCATACACAAGGTATGCAAAGAGTAGCCACATAAAGGGCACTGACAAAGTTACAAAGTATTCATAGCAGTCCCCAATGGTCCCCCTTTGTTCTCAGTGCCCCCCCCACACACTGGGTCCCCCTTTCTTGGCGCCCCCGCCCCCCCCACACACACTGGGTCCCCCTTTGTTCTCGGTGCCCCCCCCACACACTGGGTCCCCCTTTGTTCTCGGTGCCCCCGCCCCCCCCCACTGGGTCCCCTTTGTTCTCGGTGCCCCCGCCCCCCCCCCCACACTGGAGCCCCCTTTGTGCTTGGTGCCCCCCCCCCACACTGGGTCCCCCTTTGTTCTCGGTGCCCCCCCCCCACACTGGGTCCCAAACGGTGCCCCCCTCTCACACTGGGTCCCCCTTTCTTCTCGGTGCCCCCCCCCACACTGGGTCCCCCTTTGTTCTCGGTGCCCCCCCCCCACACTGGGTCCCAAACGGTGCCCCCCTCTCACACTGGGTCCCCCTTTCTTCTCGGTGCCCCCCCCCCCCCCCCCACACTGGGGCTCCCTTTCTTCTCGGTGCCCCCCCCAACCACGCCGGGTAACCCTTTGTTCTCGGCAGCACATCCTCGCCTGACCTCTGGCACCCACCGTGGCCACGTCCGACCTCTAAGAGATGTGAGGATTGTGATCAAAAGGTCAATAGGCGAAAATGTTGGTTTGATACTCGATAAATAAAGGATTCACTTCAATGTTGTGAGCGATTTGCCAGTTAAAAACAATTCTGCTCTCAATTGGAAATGCATTTGCCGGTCATTTTAACTCCTGGTATTTATGGTAGTTTAGTTTAGTTTAGTTTAGAGATACAGCACGGAAACAGGCCCTTCGGCCCACCGGATCCGCTCCCAATGTTGGGGGAGTCCAGAACAAGGACTGGAGCAACTAGGCTTGTATACACTGGAATTTAGAAGGATGAGAGGAGATCTTATCGAAACGTATAAGATTATTAAGGGGGTGGACACGTTAGAGGCAGGAAACATGTTCCCAATGTTGGAGGAGTCCAGAACCAGGGGCCACAGTTTAAGAATAAGGGGCAGGCCATTTAGAACTGAGATGAGGAAAAACTTTTCAGTCAGAGAGTTGTGAATCTGTGGAATTCTCTGCCTCAGAAGGCAGTGGAGGCCAATTCTCTGAATGCATTCAAGAGAGAGCTAGATAGAGCTCTTAAGGATAGCGGAGTCAGTGGGGTATGGGGAGAAGGCAGGAGCGGGGTACTGATTGAGAATGATCAGCCATGATCACATTGAATGGCGGTGCTGGCTCGAAGGGCCGAATGGCCTCCTCCTGCACCTATTGTCTATTGTCCATTGTCAACCAGCGATCCCCGCATATTAACGCTATCCTGCACGCACTAAGGACAATTTTAACTGGTAGTATGGATTCTGAATGTAGGAGCCCAGTCTAATTTCACAGTTCGCACTGGTTACTAACACCATATCGCTGGCAGAGCGCTAAATAAATTAGCACGATGCAATCTGATTTAAGAGCATTCACATTTGTAAGTATGCACAGCTAAGGCACACATTTAGTCCAAATATTACCACTGTAGCCTGATATAAAACAACGCATCTAACTTAATTTGTTAAAAGACAAAACAAACAAAATAATTCTGCAAAGACATACTCAGAACTTTTACTGCAATCTTGCTCGAGATCTAATAAGCTCACTTTTATTACAGTGCATTATTGCAGTGTCCTCAAAGGACTCCTTAAGCAAAGTTTGTGTCTGCAGACATCTTTGGTGTGTCAAATATTAAATCCAGCAGCATGGGGTAATGGTTTTCTCTGACCTGACGTCTGTGAAGCTAACAAGGTTACCACGGCAACTCACTTGGAGAGTGCAGATGCACTGAAGTATACTGAACAGCTTCAATTGAAAGAATTTTAAATTTTAATCTGGGTTATCCAGGCTAGACACAAGTCCTGGAACCATCAATGGCTCAAAAATTATTACAGCATTAACACATGACTTATGGTTCAATAAATCTATCATGTTTTTTCGGCAGGCTTTCTACATTTTTCACATTCTCCTGCTCAGTCTAATTTATATTTCTCCTTTTCCAAAGACTCATAATACTTGAAAATAATACATTCAGGGGGATTAGTATAGTTTAGTTTAGTTTAGTTTAGTTTAGTTTAGAGATACAGTGCGGAAACAGGCCCTTCGGCCCAACGAGTCCATACCGACCAGCGATCCCCACACATTAACACTATCCTACACACACGGGACAATTTACAATTTTTACCAAAGCCAATTAACCTACAAACCTGTACGTCTTTGGAGTGTGGAGGGTTATTATTACAATCAATGGCAGTGCCTTGAACATTTGGCATGTGTGGAAACATTCAATCCTTAAAGACCTGGTGTTTGGTTTTGACCAGAAACACCACCATTAACTGTCAGAGAAGCTGCCTGACCTGTTGAGTTAGTGATAGAGAGATATAGCGCGGAAACAGGCCCTTCGGCCCACCAAGTTCACGCTGACCAGCGATCACTATCCTGCACACTAGGGGACAATTTACAGTTATACCAAGCCAATTAACCTACAAACCTGGATGTCTTTGGAGTGTGGGAGGAAACCGGAGCTCCCAGAGAAAACCCATGTGGTCACAGGGAGAACATACAGGCTCCGTACAGACAGCACCCGTAGTCAGGATCGAACCTGGGTCTCTGGCACTATAAGGCAGCAACTGTACTCATGCGCCACCGTGCCGCCCTTTTTTATTTATGCTTCTTTTTGTTTTCTTGGTTTAAACAAAAAGTTAAACACTTTAAATTTTTGTTAAAAAAAGGTAAATTCTCATCTTAACAATTTAAATTCATAGAATGAACATGCAAAAACTAATTTCACATTATAATCATCAACTTCACTTTTTTAGTTTATTTTAGTTTATTCTTGTCATGTATACTGAAGTAAGTGAAAAACCTTTGTTTGCCTGCTATCCAGTCAAAGAAAAGACTACACATGATTTCATATAAGCCATCCATGGTGTACAGATAAAGGACGATGGGTACAGCATTTAGTGTAAGATAAAGTCCGATAACCTCTGATTAATAATAGTTCAAAGGGCTCCAATGAGATAGATGCCAGGATCGCACTCTAGCTAGTAAGAGGATGGTACGGTTTTGTGATAACTGGGAAGACACCATCCCTAAATCTGGAGAAACTGTCCCTAAATCTGGAAGAAGCTGTCCCTGAATCTGGAAGCTATATAGATAAGCCTCTATGGAGTATAGAAGTTGGGAGGTCATGTTGCATTTGTACAAGACGTTGGTGAGACAGCATTTACAGCATTGTATTGAGTTCTGGGCACCATGTTATGGGAAAGATATTGTCAAGCTTGAAAGGGTTCAGAGAAGGTTTACGAGGATTTATTCACAAAATGCTGGAGTAACTCAGCAGGGTCGAGACCCTTCTTCAGACTGAAGGTTTACGAGGATGTTGTTAGAGGGTCTGAGTGAAAGTGAGAGGTTGAGTAGGTCGGGACTCTATTCCTTGGAGCGCAGGAGGATGTGGGGTAATCTTATAGAGGTGTATAAAATCATGAGAGGACTAGAGGATCTGAGCTGTAGGGAGAGGTTGAGTAGGCTGGGACTCTATTCCTTGGAGCGCAGGAGGATGTGGGATAATCTTATAGAGGTGTATAAAATCATGAGAGGACTAAAGGGTCTGAGCTATAGGGAGAGGTTGAGTAGGCTGGGTCTCTATTCCTTGGAGTGCAAGAGGATGAGGGCTGAACTTATAAAGGTGTATAAAATCATGAGAGGAATAGATCGGGTGGATGCATAGAGTAGGGGTATTGAGGACCAGAAGACATAGGTTTAAGGTGAAGGGGAAAAGATTCAATAGGAATCTAAGGGGTAACTTTTTCACACAAAGAGTGGTGGGTGTATGGAACAAACTGCCAGAGGAGGTAGTTGAGGCTGGGACTATTCCAATGTTTAAAGAAACAGTTAGACAGGTACATGGATAGGACAAGTTTAGAGGGTTATCCCACTTTTTAAGAAAGGAGGGAGAGAGAAAACAGGTAATTATAGACCAGTTAGTCTGACATCAGTGGTGGGGAAGATGCTGGAGTCAATTATAAAAGACGAAATTGCTGAGCATTTGGATAGCAGTAACGGGATCATTCCGAGTCAGCATGGATTTACGAAGGGGAAATCATGCTTGACAAATCTACTGGAATTTTTTGAGGATGTAACTAGGAAAATTGACAGGGGAGAGTCAGTGGATGTGGTGTACCTCGACTTTCAGAAAGCCTTCGACAGGGTCCCACATAGGAGATTAGTGGGCAAAATTAGGGCACATGGTATTGGGGGTAGGGTACTGACATGGATAGAAAATTGGTTGACAGACAGAAAGCAAAGAGTGGGGATAAATGGGTCCCTTTCGGAATGGGAGGCAGTGACCAGTGGGGTACCGCAAGGTTCGGTGCTGGGACCCCAGCTATTTACGATATACATTAATGACTTAGACGAAGGGATTAAAAGTACCATTAGCAAATTTGCAGATGATACTAAGCTGGGGGGTAGTGTGAATTGTGAGGAAGATGCAATAAGACTGCAGGGTGACTTGGACAGGTTGTGTGAGTGGGCGGATACATGGCAGATGCAGTTTAATGTAGATAAGTGTGAGGTTATTCACTTTGGAAGTAAGAATAGAAAGGCAGATTATTATCTGAATGGTGTCAAGTTAGGAGGAGGGGGAGTTCAACGAGATCTGGGTGTCCTAGTGCATCAGTCAATGAAAGGAAGCATGCAGGTACAGCAGGCAGTGAAGAAAGCCAATGGAATGTTGGCCTTCATAACAAGAGGAGTTGAGTATAGGAGCAAAGAGGTCCTTCTACAGTTGTACCGGGCCCTGGTGAGACCGCACCTGGAGTACTGTGTGCAGTTTTGGTCTCCGAATTTGAGGAAGGATATTCTTGCTATGGAGGGCGTGCAGCGTAGGTTCACTAGGTTAATTCCCGGAATGGCGGGACTGTCGTATGTTGAAAGGCTGGAGCGATTGGGCTTGTATACACTGGAATTTAGAAGGATGAGGGGGGATCTTATTGAAACATATAAGATAATTAGGGGATTGGACACATTAGAGGCAGGAAACATGTTCCCAATGTTGGGGGAGTCCAGAACAAGGGGCCACAGTTTAAGAATAAGGGGTAGGCCATTTAGAACGGAGATGAGGAAGAACTTTTTCAGTCAGAGAGTGGTGAAGGTGTGGAATTCTCTGCCTCAGAAGGCAGTGGAGGCCAGTTCGTTGGATGCTTTCAAGAGAGAGCTGGATAGAGCTCTTAAGGATAGCGGATTGAGGGGGTATGGGGAGAAGGCAGGAACGGGGTACTGATTGAGAGTGATCAGCCATGATCGCATTGAATGGCGGTGCTGGCTCGAAGGGCTGAATGACCTACTCCTGCACCTATTGTCTATTGTCTATTGTCTATTGATATGGACCAAACGCAGGCAGGTGGGAACTAGTGCAGGTGGGACATTGTTGGCGGTGTGGGCAAGTTGGGCCGAAGGAATCAAGGGATATGGGGAGAAGGCAGGCACGGGATATTGATTGGGGACGATCAGCCATTATCACAATGAATGGCGGTGCTGGCTCGAAGGGCCAAATGGCCTCCTCCTGCACCTATTTTCTATGTTTCTATGATGGGCTGGCTGTTCCATGACACCATGATACAACACCTAGGCTCCACCACCGTTCTGTGCAAACATTATTTCATTTTCGAAAACATCTTTAATCGTTTTTGTCATTATTTTATATTTATGGTCCCTTCATTCCAGAGGCTACAGTCTCTCTCTCTATAGAGATTTAGAGTCGTACAGCATAGAAACCCTTCGGCACAATTCATCCATGCCAAACAGGTTTCATAGCTGAGCTAGTCCCATTTGCCCATTTGTTATTAAACGGCCACGATTGGACCCACCTCTACAGTTTCCTGCGCAGCTCCTTCCACGTGCACACTGCACTCTGTGTGACAAAACTGCGAAGGTGTTCGCCCAGTCTACGTTTGGTCTCGCCGATGTATGAGCCCGCCCCTTGAACAACGGATACAGTAGATGAGGTTGGAGGAGGTGCTTCGTTTATTTTTGCAGGTGTGGACTCTTTTATACATCGGCGAGACCAAGTGTAGGCTGGGCGATCGTTTCGCTGAACACCTTCACTCAGTCCTCCTGGGAATACATGATCTCCCAGTTGCCAAACACTTTAACTCCCCTCCCAATCCCACATTGATATTTCTGTCCTGGGCCTCCTCCACTGTCAGAGTGATGCCAAATGCAAATTGGAGGAACAGCACTTCATATTTTGCTTGGGCAGCTTACAGGTTTGGCCAGGCTCAGATCAAACTCCATCATCAAGTTTGCTGATGGCACTGTGGTGGTGGGCTGGATCTCCGACAACGATGAGAAGGCCTACCGGGAGGAGGTGGCTGATCTGGCACTCTGGTGCCGGGACAATAGCCTTCTCTTGAATGTCAAAAAAACTAAGGAGCTGATTGTGGACTTTAGAAGGGCTCAACATCTAAGGACGTACACGCCACTGGAAATAAATGGGTCTACTGTGGATAGGGTGAGCAGTTTTAAATACCTGGGAGTCCACATCACAGAGGATCGACATGGGTAACGCACATTGCCGCACTGGTGGGTAAGGCAAAGCAGCGCCTTTACCACCTTAGACAGCTGTGGAAATTCAGAGTGTCTCTGAGGATACTTCATTGCTTCTACTCTGGGGCAGTAGAGAGCATCCTGTCCGGCAACATTACAGTTTGGTTTGGGAACAGCTTTGCCCAGGACAGGAAGGCCCTGCAGAAAGTAGTGCGTTCGGCAGAACGCACCATGGGAACTACACTCGCCCCCCTGCAGGACCTATACATCAGGAGGTGCAGATCCAGAGCCAGCAACATTGTGGGGGACCCCTACCACCCCAGCAACGGACTGTTCCAGCTGCTACGGTCAGGCAAACGCCTCCGCTGTCACGCTGTGAAAACAGAGGGGATGAGACGGAGTTTCTTCCCACAGGCCATCAGAACTTTTAACTTTTATAACTCCAGGGACTAAATTTTGTCTTCTCTGTATTAACTTTAATTTATAAGCTGTAACTGTAATTCTTTTTTGTGTGCACAATCCGCAGGCATTGCCACTTTCATTTCACTGCACATTGTGTATGTGCATGTGACAAATAAACTTGACTTGACTTGACTTGAAGTATGAATTTGATTTCTCAAACTTCCATATCTCTCGTTTCCCTTTCCCCTGACTCTCAGTCTGACAAAGGGGCTCCAGAGATGCTGTCCAACCCGCTGAGTTACTCCAGCTTTTTGTGTCCTTCTTCGGTTGAAACCAGCATCTGCAGTTCCTTCCTACATTTACTCAGTCCTTGTTTATCCTGGCAACATTTTTGTAAATCTTCTCCGCACCCTTTCCAGCTTAACATCTTCCCTATAAGATGGTGCTCAAAACTGAACACAATACTCTAAATTAGACCTCAACGTCTTTTATAATTGCAGCAGGACCTCTCAACTTCTATACTCAATACTCTGAATGATGAGGGCCATGGGAGGTGGTAGAAGCAGATAATATAGCAATGTTTAAGAGGCATTTAGACAGGCACATGAACATAGAGGAAATGGAGGGATATAGATCATGTGCAGGCAGATATGCAGTTTATATTGGCACGGACATCATGGGTCGAAGGGCCTTTTCCAATGCTGTGCTGTTCTACATACACACTTCTCCTTGCCTAAGTAGTTTCTTCCAGCACCTCTAACAAATGTTATTATCTATATCGGCATGGTGGCGGTAGAGTTCCTGCCTTACAGTGCTTGCAGTGCCGGCGACCCGGGTTTGATCCCGACTATGTGTGCTGTCTGTACGGAGTTTGTACGTTCTCCCCATGACCGCGTGGGTTTTCTACGAGATCTTCGGTTTCCTCCCACACTCCAAAGACGTACATGTTTGTAGGTTAATTGGCATGGCATAAGTGTAAATTGGCCCTAGTGTGTGTAGGATAGTGTTAATGTGCGGGGATCGCTGGTCGGTGCGGACTCGGTGGGCCGAAGGACCTGTATCTTTAAAGCACTGTATCTTTAAAGTAAACTAAACTAAATTTCTGACCTGGAGTCATAATGGATAATAAAAATGACTGATAAGGAGGCATAAAACTGTAACCAACTCTTGCAGAAGAGTTTTCTCAAGTTCCAATTTCTGAAATGTCTTCAATAGTTACATTTAGAAGGGAAAATGTGGACATACAATGATAATCAGTTGGCCATTTGTCAATGGAAAGTGCAACAGAGTATAAGATTTTCATTGACCTCTAGGAATCCCATGCACTATTCACAATTAGTGGAAATTCCTTAGCCAACTAAGTTTTCCGTAATACTTTTCAGTGGTTACTTTCAGAGGATACAAAGTTTTATAAGAATTCTTTAAATATTTATCACCAGACTAGTGCATTGGAATTAAAATTTGCTGTCGGCTGCAAAATCCTTCATTTGAGAAACATTAAAGATACAAAGTTTCAAACTTATAATCAACTTTTTTCGTTTTTTTAAAGAATTCATACATGTGTCACATCACATTAAAAACTTCTTTGAGAGTACAACACAAGAAAAGCAACAAAAAAAAAGGTGGCGATGCTGACGAATTGTTGTGTTACAGTGCAGGAGACTCAGGTTTGATCCTGACTACGGGTGCTGTCTGAACGGAATGTATAGGTTCTTTCGGTGACCACGTGGGTTTTCTCCGGGTGCTCCGGTTTCCTCCCACATTTCAAAGGCATGCAGGTTTGTAGGTTAATTAGCTTTGGTAAAATTTGTGAATTGTCTCGAGTGTGTAGGATGGTGTTAGTGTACAGGGATTGCTAGTCGGCATGGACTCATAGAAACATTGAAAATAGGTGCAGGAGAAGGCCATTCGGCCCTTCGAGCCAGCACCGCCATTCATTGTGATCATGGCTGATCGTCCCCAATCAATAACCCGTGCCTGCCTTCTCCCCATATCCCTAGAGCTCTATCTAACTCTCTCTTAAATCCATCCAGTGATTTGGCTTCCACTGCCCTCTGTGGCATAGAATTCCACAAATTCACAACTCTCTGGGTGAAAATGTTTTTTCTCACCTCAGTTTTAAATGGCCTCCCCTTTATTCTAAGACTGTGTCCCCTGGTTCTGGACTCACCCAACATTTGGAACATTTTTCCTGCATCTAGCTTGTCCAGTCCTTTTATAATTTTATATGTTTCTATAAGATCCCCTCTCAGCCTTCTAAACTCCAGTGAATACAAGCCTAGTCTTTTCTATCTTTCCTCATATGACAGTCCCGCCATCCCAGGGATCAATCTCGTGAACCTACGCTGCACTGCCTCAATTACAAGGATGTCCTTCCTCAAATTTGGAGACCAAAACTGTACACAATACTCCAGATGAGGTCTTACCAGGGTCCTATACAAATGCAGAAGAACCTCTTTACTCCTATACTGAAATCCTCTTGTTATGAAGGCCAACATTCCATTCGCTTTCTTCACTGCCTGCTGTACCTGCACGCCAACTTTCAGTACAAGGACACCCAGGTCTCACTGCACTTCCCCCTTACCTAACCTAACTCCATTGAGATAATAATCTGCCTCCTTGTTTTTGGCACCAAAGTGGATAACCTCACATTTATCTATATTATACTGCATCTGCCACGCATCTGCCCACTCACTCAACTTGTCCAGGTCATCCTGCAACCTCCTAACATCCTCTTCACAGTTCACACTGCCACCCAGCTTTGTGTCATGCGCAAACTTGCTAGTGTTGCTTCTAATTCCCTCTTCCAAATCATTAATATATATGGTAAACAGTTGCGGCCCCTACACCGAGCCTTGCGGCACTCCATTCGCCACTGCCTGCCATTCTGAAATGGACCCGTTTACTCCTACTCTTTGCTTCCTATCTGCCAACCAATTTTCTATCCATGTCAACACCCTACCCCCAATACCATGTGCTCTAACTTTAGTCACCAATCTCCCGTGCGGGACCTTATCAAAGACTTTCTGGAAGTCTAGATACACTATATCCACTGGCTCCCCTTCATCCATTTTACTTGTCACATCCTCAAAAAATTCCAGAAGATTAGTCAAGCATGATTTCCCTTTCATAAATCCATGCTGACTTGGACTTATCCCTTTACTGCTATCCAAATGCACCGTTATTACCTCTTTAATAATTGACTCCAGCATCTTTCCCACCACCGAAGTCAGGCTAACTGGTCTGTAATTCCCTGTTTTCTCTCTCGCTCCTTTCTTGAAAAGTGGGATAACATTAGCTATCCTCCAAGCCACAGGAACTGATCCCGAATCTATTGAACATTGGAAAATGATCACCAATGCTTCCACTATTCCTAGAGCCACCTCCCTGAGGACCCTGGGATGCAGACCATCAGGCCCAGGGGATTTGTCATCCTCCAGTCCCAATAGTCTTCCCAATACTATTTCTTGCCTAATGAAAATTTCTTTCAGTTCCTCTACCCCACTAAATCCTCTGTCCTCCAATACATCTGGGAGATTGTTTGTGTCTTCGTTAGTGAAGACAGATCCGAAGTACCTGTTCAACTCTTCTGTCATTTCCTTGTTACCCATAATAATTTCATCCGTGTCTGCCTTCAAGGGACCCACATTTGATTTTGCTACTCTTTTTCTCTTAACATATCTAAAGAAGCTTTTACTGTCCTTCTTTATATTCTTGGCCAGCTTCCCCTCATACTTCATCTTTTCAGCCAGTATTGCCCGTTTTGTTACCTTCTGTTGTACTATGAAAGTTTCTCCAATCCTCTGGCTTCCCCTTTGTTTAACTGCAACACTGACACTTCCGATTTAACCTTCTCCTTCTCAAATTGCAGTTTAAAATTAATCATATTATGATCACTACCTCTAAGCGGTTCCTTTACCTCGAGTTCTCTTATCAAATCTGGTTCATTGGACAACACTAAATCCAGAATTGCCTTTTCTCTGGTAGGCTCCATTACAAGCTGCTCTAAGAATCCATCTCGGAGGCACTCTACAAACTCTCTTTCTTGGGGTCCAGAACCAACTTGATTTTCCTAGTCTACCTGCATATTGAAATCCCCCATCACCACAGTGGCATTACCTTTTGTTACATGCCAGTTTTAACTCCTGCTGCATCTTACACCCTACATCCGGGCTACTATTTGGGGGTCTGTAGATAACACCAATTAGTGTCTTCTTGCTTTTACAATTCCTCAACTCAATCCACAGTGACCCTACCATGTCAGTCCCTATGTCTTCCACCGCAAGGGACTGAATTTCATCCCTCACCAGCAGAGCTACCCCACCGCCTCTGCCCACCTGCCTGTCCTTTCTATAGGATGTATAACCCTGAATATTAAGTTCCCAGGCCCGATCCTCCTGCAGCCACGTCTCTGTAATCCCCACAATGTCGTATCTACCAACCTCTAACTGAGCCTCAAGCTCATCTACTTTACTTCTTATACTTTGTGCATTCATATACAATACTTTCAATTCCTTATTCATCTCACCCTTCACATTGATCCCTATTACACTTGGCCAGCCTCTCCTATCCCTTTGTGAGCTTTCCTTCCCGTTGATTCTGGGGTCATTAACTATCCCTTTACTCTCTTTCCCTTTAACTCCATCCTTGACTATCCCATATGACACCCCCCCTTATTTAGTTTAAAACCACCCGTGTAGCAGTGGTAAACCTGCCTGCCAGAATGCTGGTCCCCCACCTGTTAAGGTGCAATCCGTCCCTTTTGTACAATTCCCCCTTGCCCCAAAACAGATCCCAGTGATCTAAGAATCTAAATCCCTGCCCCCTGCACCAGTTCCTCAGCCACGCATTCAGGTCCTGTATCTCCCTGTTCCTGCTCTCGCAAGCACGAGGAACTGGAAGCAAACGGAGATAACCACCCTGGAGGTCCTGCTTTTCAGCATTTTTCCGAGCTCTCTAAAGTCACCCTGCAGAATATTCATCCCCTTTTTTCCTGACATGGTTTGTGCCGACATGCACTACCACTTCCGGCTGTTCACCTTCGCCCTTGAGGATTTCCTGCACTCTGTCCGTGACATCCTGGATCCTGGCACCAGGGAGGCAGCACACCATCCTCGAATCCCGTCTGTTGCCACAGAAACCCCTGTCCGTACCTCTCACAATGGAGTCTCCTACTACCACGGCGTTGCCTGACGTCAGCCTCTGTGGTTTTGGCTCGACAGCACTTTTTGCTTCGCAGGCCAGTCTGCCGCTCAGTGTGGTAACGTCTTCTTCCCCGACAGCTTCCAAGTGGGTGAACCTGTTCTCCAGAGGCACAACACCCGGGGACCTTTGCACTCCAAGTTTCCTTCCTTTTCTCACCGTCGCCCACCTTCTCCCTTCCAGTACCTCCGGTGTAACAATCTCACTGTAGGACTTGTCGAGGAACGACTCAGTTTCTCTGAGGAACCTGAGGTCATCCACTTGCTTCTCCAGTTCCCCAACACGGTCCTTCAGGAGCTGTACCTGGATACACTTCTCGCACTTGTAGCAGCCAGAGGCACCAGCAGTGTCCCTAACCTCCCACATCCTGCAAGCATCACATTGAATCAACTTGCTTGACATTTCGTTCTTGCGTCTCGCCCTCTCCAGGGTTTGGTGTGGCCTCCTCCCTCAGCCTCCTCGCCGAAGACTCGCAGCCAAAGACTCGCACTGACTCGGCAGGCCAAAGGGCCTGTTTCCGCACTGTATCTCTCAACTAAACTAAGCTAAACGAATGAAACATTAAATACCATGCCCACACTTAAATACAACGCCCGCCTCTCAGCGAGTTCCGCGCCCGTCGCGATGTCGAGTTCTACTTCCATCTCCTCTGCCCCTGGGCCTTTCACTCAGGCAACGAGTTCTCATCTCCCAGTGACGACCCCTTCTCCTGCCTCCAACTTTCCTCCTCCTCGTAGGCTCTCACATTTCCACCCTCGATACACCTTTTTATTTCCAAATGCCAGCGCAACATCAACCGTCTTTTGACTTCTCCACTCCCCTTACCCACTCCAGTCTCACAATCCCTAAACGCATAAGTCCTCCACTCAATCGGGAACAATCCTAATATTGTTCTCAAACCTGGCGACAAAGGAGGTGCTGCTATAGTCTGGCGGGCTGACCTCTACTGCGCTGAGGCCAAATGCCAGATCTGAGACACCTCCTCGTACCTGCTCCTTGGACCATCACGCCGCACACAAACACCCAGGCCACCATCCCCCACCGACCCGATGAGTTACTCCAGCAATTTGCATTTTTCTTTTGCCAACTAGCACCTGCAATTCCATGTTTCTAAATATTAAACACTGTACTTTAAAAGGGTAAAACACTTTTATATTACTGTTTAGTAATATAAGGGGGGGGGGGGGGGAGGGGAGAGGGGAGGGAGAGGGGGGAGGAGAGGGTGCTGCACCAATGCAGGAGAGGTTTGGGCCCAATGGGTCCTCTTGGTCCAGTATCCCTCTAAATCTGTCCATCCATTTACCTGTCTAAATGTTTCTTAAACATTGCAATAGTACCTGCCTCAACTACCTCCTCCATCAGCTCGTTCCATACACCCAACATTCTTTGTGTAAAAAAGCTATCACTTTAATACATTACTCTTTGGTTCGTTTTATAATATATTCACTGGTTGGAGGCAGAAGGTACAAATCATGCAATGACTAGGACAGCTAGTCAGGGGGGCAGCACAGAGGCGCAGCGGTAGAGTTGCTGCCTTACAACCCAGGTTCAATCCTGACTACTGGTGCTGTCCGTACGTTCTCCCTGTGACCGCGTGGGTTTTCTCCAGGTGCTCCGGTTTCCTCCAACACTCCAAAGACGTACAGGTTTGTAGGTTAATTGCTTCTGTTAATTGTGAATTGTTCCTAGTGTGTAGAATAGTGCTAGTGATTGCTGGTCGATGCAGACTCGGTGTGCCGAGGGGCTTGTTTCCACGCTGTAGTACGGGGATCACTGGGCGGCACGGACTTGGAGGGCCGAAAAGGCCTGTTTCCGGCTGTAGATATATGATGATGATGATGATGATATCTAAAGCTTTGCCCATTAGCTGTGCGTATCAGATATTTCTAAGTGTACTGCCATAAATTTCTATTTATTAATGCTAATATATATTGCTAGTGGGTTAGGATTCCCTCTGTTAATATACAATCAGAAAATAAATATCATCAGGTCATAAGCGATAGGAGCAGAATTAGGCCATTCAAGTCTACTCCGCCATTCAATCATGGCTGATCTATCTCTCCCTCTTAACCCCATTCTCTTGCCTTCTCCCCATAACCCCGGCACCCGTACTAGTCAAGAATCTATCTAACTCTGCCTTAAAAAATCCTGCAATCACTTGGGTGAAAGATTATACAAATAAGTTACAGTTCCTGCTTACCGTAGAAAACAAGAAAACTATCCCAACTGATTAGATTGTAGGAATTTTGGTGCAAGCTGAAATGAGTACCAGGAGGTCGATAACTATTCTGTGCATCTCATTTCCAGGCAGACTATTTAGTATTGGTACAATGTTTTTACTTGAAGTGAAACTGTCTTACTCAAGGATTTTTAACATCTCCCTCTGGCTTCGCATCCTCCTCCTGCCCAGCCGACTGTACATCCTCTTCAAAGATCATCCTATTAACCAGGGAACTTCAAGAGAATTCACTGCAGTGTTAAGACCTCTCAGTGCAAACAGAACAAAGTGGTATTCATTTCATTCTATGCGTGTTACAGGAAAGTAATTAATCCATCTATCGATTGACAATGTAATGGCTACGGTACAGAACATTCTGAAGCCCAATTCATAACAGATCCAATTAGGTACGTCAATACAGATTGGCCAGAGGTATGTTTTTTTTTTCTATTTATTAACACATGGAATTTATTTCTTTGTTAAGCACAGTATACTTGAGCTGTTTTGTCACAATTATGACAGCCATGTTTGCTGAAATATTAGCCGTTAACAAGAAAATTTAAGAGTTGGGTCGGTTGGGATATCACTTTTCACAATGCTAATAAATGACTGGAAATGAATTTTCTCATCTCAACTGATCCGTATTCCTCCATTCCCCGCATGTCCATGTGCCTGTCCAAAGGCCTCTTAAACACCACTATCGTATCTGCCTCCATCACAACCTCTGGCAGTACATTCCAGGCACTTGCCAGTCTCTGTGTAAAAATAACCTGCCCCACACATCTCCTTTAAGCTTTGATCCTATCACCTTAAAGCTATAGCCTTTGACATTTCCACCCTGGGAAGAAAAGTTTTAACTGTCTACCCAGTCATCATTGCTGTCTACCCTGTCAAGGGGGGAGTGAGGGAGGAGAGGATGCTGCTCCACTGCAGGAGAGGTTTGGGCCCAACAGGTCCACTTGGTCTAGTGGTTACTATGTGTGCAGTGCTGTAGCCATTATATTGTAATGGATCCATTGACTATGACATATGTTGTTTTTATCCCTGCTTTCATTTTCCTTCATTGCCTCACCTCCTTTCCTCACAGTCTTAATTTACAGCCTCGTACATATCGAAGATTTTTGATTAATTTAAGTCTGAACACTTGAATACCCCATAATGTTTGTTTGGTTTGTTTTGGAGATACAGCATAGTAACAGACCATTCGGCTCACTAGGCCTTGCCTGATCAGTGACCACCTGTATACTCGGCCCCCTACCCACTAGGGACAATTTACAGAGATGCAAATACAGACCTACAAACCTGTAAATCTTTGGAGCGTGGGAAGAAACCGGGGCACCCAGAGAAAACCCACATGGTCACAGGGAGAACGTGCAAACTCCATACTGACAGCACCTGTAGTCAGGATTGAACCCAGGCCTCTGGCGCTGTAAGGCAGCAAGTCTACCACTGCGCCAGTGTGCCGCCCCAATACCCCATAGAGTTGGCCATTCCAATATTGCCAGCCAAGCCGTCAATTGCCAAGGCCTTAAGCTCTAGTATAAGAAGTATGGATGTACGTCATGCAACCTCCCCAAGACTGCTCTGCCATTCAATAAGATCATGGCTAACCTGTTTGTTGGCCTCCCTGCCAATCCCCATAACCACTGATTCACCATTAGTATGAAATGTATCACGGCCGTCAATATACAGCTCTGGGGAGTAAATGCAACCATCCACATACTTCTTAAGCCATGAAAAACATGCAAAATGTTGGAGTAACTCAGCAGGTCAGGCAGCATCTCTGGAGAACATGAACGTTTGGGTTGGGACCCTTCTTCAGACTCTGTCTTCCTTTCCTAATGAAATCTATGATATCCTAACTCCATCATTTGCTATAATATCATCTCCTGAGGCTTGGTGTCTTACTGAGTTTGATAAAGTGCCTTGGGATTTAATAATGACAATGAAAACATTAACAAGGAAATGTTGTTGTTGTAAACGCGGTGTAAAACTCTCAAGATATTTATTTCTTTGTCCAGATGAAAGGAAGAAAATGCCAACGAAGAAAAGTACTTCCTTTTTACACATAGGCTTGAAGATTTAATGCTCTTCATAGAAGCATGCACTGTGGAGAAGGGGAGATAAGGGGATAATATGGGGAGAAACGACAGGTAAACTCAGAGGGTGTGGTGAACTAATTAATAAATTGGAATGGTAGCAAAGGAATTAACAAGCAATCCAACTGAATTGTACTGGTAAATTGCCGAAATTACGATATGACTTTTGAGAAGACAACTGCTGCCTAACCTGTTGAGTTACTTCAGCACTTTGTGTCTTTTTTTTGTAAACCAGCATCTATAGTTTCTTGTTTCCACAAGATAATACTGATTGTTTTAACAATCTGAAAGTATGTTCAAATCCCACCTGTGGCAGCTGAGGAATTTAACTATTATTAGTAATCTGGGATTAAATAAATTGGTTGGAAATTCCAAATTATAATTTGATTCACTAATGCTTCCAGGGTCAGAAATCGTTTATCAGTTTAGTCCATGATACTATGACAATAGACAATAGGTGCAGGAGTACGCCATTCGGCCCTTCGAGCCAGCACCACCATTCAATGTGATCATGGCTGATCATTCTCAGTCAGTACCCCGTTCCTGCCTTCTCCCCATACCCCTGACTCCGCTACCTGCCGAGCTCTATCTAGCTCTCTCTTGAATGCATTCAGAGAATTGGCCTCCACTGCCTTCTGAGGCAGAGAATTCCACAGATTTACAACTCTCTTACTAAAAATGTTTTTCCTCATCTCCGTTCTAAATGGCTTACCCCTTATTCTTAAACGGTGGCCCCTGGTTCTGGACTCCCCAACATTATATGTTTCGATAAGATCCCCTCTCATCCTTCTAAGTTCCAGTGTATACAAGCCAAGCCCATTCTGATGAAATGTCATTGATGTGAAACATTACCTCTGTTTCTCCCTCCACAGATAATGAGATCGCCAGCGTTTTCTGTTCTACTTTACATTTACATTCAGATTAGTTTATTCAAATAGTTCATAGTCATGTGCAATGTAGTTGCTTGTTTGAATACATTTCCAGTATGGCGAGGCTTGTGTTGTTTAGACTGTAACGTTATGTGCCTGACAACAATGGTTCAGTAGGTCACCCAGCTGTGTCAAGAGTACAATGGTCTTCCACTAAGGAGTATGTGTAGGAAGGAACTGCAGATGCTGATTTACACCGAAGATAGACACAAAATGTTAAAATAACTCGGTGGGACAGGCAGCATCTCTGGATAGAAGGAATGGGTGATGTTTCGGGTTGTAACCCTTCTGTGGACCTGTGGGTCCTTCTGTGGACCACACTATGTACCTGTGTTTCAAGGACAAAACACAACCTTCTCCAGTAGATAAACATTAAAACACTAGCATTCTCAATTGAAAAATGAAAAATCATTAAATGAAATTGATCACAGTCTGTGATTCAACCCATCAATAATAATTTTTGGAAACAAGGAACTGGAGGAGGTTTACAAGAATGATCCCAGGAATTAGTAGGTTAACATACGATGAGCGTTTGACGGCACTGGGCCTGTACTCGCTGGAGTTGAGAAGAATGAGGGGGGACCTCATTGAAACGTACAGAATAGTGAATGGCTTGGATAGAGTGGATGAGGAGAGGATGTTTTCACGAGTGGGAGAGTCTAGGATTAGAGGTCATAGCCTCAGAATTAAAGGACGTTATTTTAGGAAGGAGATGAGGAAGAATTTCTTTGGTCAGAGTGTGGTGAGTCTGTGGAATTCTTTGCCACAGAAAGCTGTGGAGGCAAAGTCAGTGGATATATTTAATGCAGAGATAGATAGATTCTTGATTAGTACGGGTGCCAGAGGTTATGGGGAGAAGGCAGGAGAATGGGGTTATCAGGGAGAGATAGATCAGCCGTGATTGAATGGCGGAGTAGACTTGATGGGCCAAATGGCCTAATTCTGCTCCTATCACTTATGATCTTATGAACTGCAGACGATGGTTTATGAAAGAGGACAAAAAGTGCTGGAGTAACTCAGCGGGTCAGGTAGCATCTCAGGAGGACATGGATAGGCAAAATTTTGAGTCGGGACTTTTCTTCAGTCGCGGGGGGGGGGGGGAGAAAGCTGGAAGAAAGGTGGGGGTGGAATGGGGCAGGACAAAGTCAGGCAAGTGATTGATGGATATAGGTGAGTGGGGGGGGGGGAGGCAGTTGAAACATATAAGATAATTAGGGGATTGGACACATTAGAGGCAGGAAACATGTTCCCAATGTTGGGGGAGTCCAGAACAAGGGGCCACAGTTTAAGAATAAGGGGTAGGCCATTTAGAACGGAGATAAGGAAGAACTTTTTCAGTCAGAGAGTGGTGAAGGTGTGGAATTCTCTGCCTCAGAAGGCAGTGGAGGCCAGTTCGTTGGATGCTTTCAAGAGAGAGCTGGATAGAGCTCTTAAGGATAGCGGAGTGAGGGGGTATGGGGAGAAGGCAGGAACGGGGTACTGATTGAGAGTGATCAGCCATGATCGCATTGAATGGCGGTGCTGGCTCGAAGGGCTGAATGGCCTACTCCTGCACCTATTGTCTATTGTCTATTGTCTATGATTGGACAAAGGTCAGGGATAGGAAGAAGACAAAAGGGTGTGAGAAGTGACATAAATGTGAAGCCAGAGGAAGGGATATAGGTGGAAGGGGACGGAAGAAACGGAAAGGGTCGTTGTTGGTTAGTTACCTAAAATTGGAGAGTTCAATGTTCAATGTTCATGCTGTGTTGGAAAGAACTGCAGATGCTGGTTGAAATCGAAGGTGGACACAAAATGCTGGAGTAACTCAGTGGAACAGGCAGCATCTCTGGAGAGAAAGAATGGGTGACGTTTTGGGTCGAGACCCTCCTTCAGTCTGTTCATGCTATTGGGTTATAAGCTACCCAAGCAGAATGTGAGGTTGCAAGCTACCCAAATGGAAAATCAGCATTCTCAATGACACCAAGTAAGAAAATAAAAAAAATGTCACCAACGATAGATTCCATTCTGGGGATTGAATAAGGAAGGAAAAGGGTTAAAAAGATGTCCATGGAGTACTTATGACTTCACCCATGGTCATGTG
This sequence comes from Rhinoraja longicauda, assembly GCF_053455715.1. Lineage (NCBI taxonomy): Eukaryota > Metazoa > Chordata > Chondrichthyes > Rajiformes > Arhynchobatidae > Rhinoraja > Rhinoraja longicauda. The sequence continues at coordinate 61,204,615 of NC_135961.1, read as the reverse complement.
TGGTAGCGTGACTTAGCTGGGCTATTTATCGACTTCAGGAATCAAGGCATAAAAACTTCAGCACTTTATTTTTAATTACGGGTGAAAGATTTACGGCCACGGAAAAGAAAATCAAAATAAGCATTATTAGCTACATACATCTTTGCAGCTGGATTGAGAACAATATTCCACGTTGTACAATGGTTCTCTTAAGACACACGGCCTGTTGTTAGTTTATCTCCCTGATCTGTTGCCTGGCCCCTTGGCGATTGCAGCCTCAACTCACTGTGGTAGAATATGGATTTGTAGCTCTCATTTCCCCATACCATGTTTTAAATGTTTAGCTGTGCTAATTAGGAGAGAAACCAGCGGTGTCTCGACTGAGACGGAGAAGGAATGAAGTCATCAACTGTATTGCCTTTGGACATCTCAATGAACGGTTCTAGTGCAGGGAATTTCTAATTTTGTCGGCACAGGAACAGCAGGCTAGAATGGATGTCAAAATGCTGCCGTCGCCATCAGTGGCACAGTGGCGCAGCTGGTAGAGCTGCTGCCTCTCAACGCCGGAGTCCCAGGTTTGATCCCGATCTCAGGTGCTGTCTGTGTGGAGTTTGCACTATCTCCCTGTGACCGCGAGGGTTTCCTCCAGATGCTTCGCTTTCCTCCCACATCTCAAAGAAATGTGAGTGTGTAGGTTAATTGGCCTCCGTAAATTGCCCTCCGAGTGCGTATCGGCTGGAGCGACTAGACTTGTATACGCTGGAATTTAGAAGGACGAGAGGGGATCTTATTGAAACATATAATATTATTAAAGGATTGGACACATTAGAGACAGGAAACATGTTCCCAATGTTCGGGGAGTCCAGAACCAGGGGCCACAGTTTACGAATAAGGGGTAGGCCATTTAGAACGGAGATGAGGAAAAACGTTTTCAGTCAGAGAGTTGTAAATCTGCGGAATTTTCTGCCTCAGAAGGCAGTGGAGGCCAATTCTCTGGATGCTTTCAAGAGAGAGCTAGATAGAGCTCTTAAAGATAGCGGAGTCAGGGGGTATGGGGAGAAGGCAGGAACGGGGTACTGATTGTGAATGATCAGCCATGATCACATTGAATGGCGGTGCTGGCTCGAAGGGCTGAATGGCCTCCTCCTGCACCTATTGTCTATTGTCTATTGTAGGTGAGTGGATGCAAAAGTGGGATAACCTTACTGTGTGAAAGGATCATCGATTGTCGCCATGGGCTCAGTGGACACATCAGCCACCCTCCAATTTTCCAATACCTCTCCTGGGACTAAAGATCTCTTTCGGAGCCCCTGCAATTTCTTCCCTTCTCATCAATATTAATAAAAGCAAAAAAAGGAGCAGCCATGTTCTTTGATACTACAGCATCTGATTAAAAAATAACTTGGTTGATAATCCAATTTTTACATAATCCAACTTTGCTTCATATTTCAAAGCATAGTAAACACATCTATTAATAGATGAAGCACTGTATTTTCTTCAACAATATTATAAATACAACAAATTTCCACTAATTGCGGATAATGCATAAATTCCTAGGGGTCAATGGAAATCTTATACCTTGTCGCACTTCCCACTTACAAATGGCCAACTGATTATCATTATTGTTGGTGGATTAGACCTTTCACTCTAGTTGCAAAATTAATTAACTAGCAGAGCCTGTTTTGCTTGTTTTATTGAAAAGGTAACTGTGCAATCAAAGAAATGGGCATTCTATTATCATTGGAATTATTCCACAGTTACAAAACAAGTCACAAATACATCTGAAGAAGGGTCCCGACCCAAAATGTCATCTATCCATGTTCTCCAGAGATGCTGCATGACCCATGCTTGAGTTACTCAAGCACTTTGTCTTTTTTTGTAAACCAACATCTGCAGTTCCTTGTTTCTTCTCATTAATATTTAAATTGCTGATAAGATAAACTCCCAAAATTACGATTCATACATTCATAAGTGATAGGAGCAGAATTAGGCTATTCGGCCTATCAAGTCTACTCCGCCATTCAATCGTGGCTGATCTATCTTTCCCTCTTAACCCCATTCTCCTACCTTCTCCCCATAACCTCTACCATCCGTACTAACCCGTACTAATGATTTCAGATGTTTTTCAATGAAATAAAATGTAAGTCTTGATACCACACTTGGTTGCAGTAGGGCCAAATATTTAAGCCCTCTTCTGTTAGGTTAACGGAAATACAAGTAGATAATGCTAACCCTGGATCTCAGGTAACGTAACCTCCAAACTTGCCTGCATGACCTTGCGGAACCTTGTGCAAGGCCTTGCTAACATCCGTGGAGAGACCATCTACTGGACTACCGCCATCAACCCTCTTGGAAAAGTCATAAAAATCAAAAAACTATCAAATTGGTGAAAGAACAACTGATAACATTATTATAAAAGTTGTGAGGAAGGGTCTCGACCCGAGACGTCACCCATTCCTTCTCTCCAGAGATGCTGCCTGTCCCGCTGAGTTGCTCCAGCTTTTTGTGTCCTAATAAAAGTTGGTTTTCTGCATCTGCCCGATGTTTAAACCATGTGTAGTTCTTCACTTTGAAATCTCCTGTTGTATAAAACTGACAACGTCCTGTGAGAGTCCTGGCAAGGGGTGGAATTCTGCGGAATGACGAGCAAAATTGGCCGAGGAGCAGAAATGCTCATTGATATCATTCCCTTGCTTGAAAATGTCAGGACCATGTGTGTGAAACAGGACTAGCGCCATTTGAAAGCTTCGAATGAGATACTGGCCACCCTGCTCTTGTTTCAATTGTGAAATTCTTGAGGACAACAGATGTGCAATTTTTTCTGAGAGAGGGTTAGACTCCAAAGACTTCCTTTGTTCTGCGTCCTTAAAAAAATCTCCCATCGTTTGTGTGATGCCAATACATTGCTGGTTATCTTCATCGCTGCGCTGCAACTCTGAATCTTCAACTGAGGCAATGCCCTCTTCACAATTCGGATGGTCTGAATCTGCGGAAGACATTACTAGTTAACAGTTTTAATTTTCATTCTCGCCTTAATAATTTAAAATCTCAGTATGAACATGCGAAAGCTAACTTCACATTATAAACATCAACTTCACTTTTTCATTTTGTTCATGAAAAATCATCTTAGACTCATTGCTATAATTTGTTGGAAAAAAAACCTCTACAAATTTCTTTAAAAATGGAATACACCTGGACAGAAAAATATGCTTCGGAATTGCTTCAGAGCATGTAAACTGTTTCCATACCCGAGATAGAGCAGATGTGGAGAGGATTATTTTATTTTACTTTAGTTTAGTTTAATTTGGTTTAGTTTTGTTTGGAGATACAGCATGGAAACAGGCCCACCGAGTCTTTGCCGCCCTGCGATCACCGCACACTAACGCTATGCTACACACACATAAGGGACAATTTACAATCATACCAAGCCAATTAGCCTGCAAACCTGTACGTCTTTGGAGCTTGGTTGGAAACCGGAGCTCCCGGAGAAAACCCACGCAGGTCACGGGGGAACGTACAAACTCCATACAGACAAGCACCCGTGGTCAGGATCGAACCCGGGTCTCTGACGCTGTTAGACAACAAATCTACCACTGCGCCACCATGCCGCCCTTTTTTATTTTTTATTTTTTTGTTTTCTTGGTTAGAACAAAAAGTTAAACGTTAAAAAAGTTAAATTCTTGCTTAAAAAAATTTAAATCATAGTTTGAACATGCAAAAGCTAACTTCACATTATAATCATCAACTTCACTTCTTATTTTGTTCATGTAAAATAATCTTAGATTCATTGACATCATTTGTTGAAAAAACCCTGTAAAAATTACATTATAAATTTAATACACCCGGACAGCAAAATAAAAATATTTTACTCTGTGGTAGATGTTATTGTAAAATGCCCTTTGTGTTTCCTTTATGTCAAGCCTAAATAGACATTTAATATGCCATTTGACACTACAATCTTGATCTCATTTTTAAAATTAATTAAATGATCCTAATTAATAAGAATTAATTGTTGGCTTAGTGTAGAGTCATACATCGTGGAAACAGTCCCCTCAGACCAACATGTCCCATCTACACTGGTCCCACCTGCCTGCGTTTGGCCCATCTCCCTCTAAACCTGTCCTATCCATGTACAGGTCTATATGTTTAAACATTTGCAGTTTATGCTTTATGTTTATGTTTGTTAAACATGTAGATATACTAAATGAGGATGGGTCGACATACAATTGAATAAACAAGAGAGGGTTTCAATAAAAATGTAGGAATGTAGATGTGGGAGATTTAGATTTAGTTAGATTTAGCTCTTAGGGCTAAAGGAATCAAGGTATGTGGGGTAAAAGCAGGAACAGGGTACTGATTTTAAATGATCAGCCATGATCATATTGAATGGCGGTGCTGGCTCGATGGGCCGAATGGCCTACTCCTGCACCTATTTTTCTATGTTTTTCTATGAAATTGGCAGGTTAAATGCTGCGAAACTGGTTCAATCGGATGGAGAGTCTGGACCTAAAGGATATTATCTGAAGATAAGAAGTCAGCCTCTTGAGACTGAAATGAAGAGAAATTTATTTATTCAGAGAGTTGAAACTATTTGGAATTCTGCACTGCATATGGAAGTTCTGTCACTGAGTATTTTCTAATTGAGAAGCAGAGCTCGAAAGCTGTTGAGGGAGATGGTGGCAAACCAAATCCTAGAACTGGGATCGGCCGTGAGACTGAACGGCAGAGTGGGCTTGAGGGATCATTGTGTCGAGTGACGAGTGTCCTAATCGCTGTTCAGTTTCTTACAGTGTTAAATATGGATTGCTCCGTCCACTTTGTGAATGTGGACTTTAACAGCATAAAATGACAACCAAGTGCACCATAAAAACTACGTGAATTAGTCACTGTGCATTGGTTACTGTTACCCAATGTTTCCACTCACAGACCATTAGACGAAAGAAAAGCACGTGTATAAAATCATTAATTATGTAATCATGTCTTACAGGCAGAGTAGAACATGGAGCAGTACAGCACAAGAAGGGGCCCTTCGGCCCACAATGTCTGTGCCGCACGCGATGCAACGTTCCCTCATCTACCCATACATAATCCATATCCCGCTATTCCCTGCATATCCATGTGCGTATCCAAAAGTCTCTCAGACACCACCATTGCATCTGCCTCCACTACTATCCCTGCCAGTGTGATCCAGGCACTCAACACCCTCCGAGTGAAATAAACTTGCCCCGCACATCTCCCTTCAACTTGCTCCTCTCATCTTAAAACTATGCCCTCTCGTATCAGATTTTTCCATCCTGAGAAAAAAGATCTGACTGCCGACAAAGATATGGGAGAAACCAATTTTCAGCTCGTACATGCTTTCTACGTTTATTGTTAGATAGAGCTCTGGGGGTAGTGGAACCAAGGGATATGGGGAGAAGATGGGCACAGCCTCAGCATAAAAGGATATACGTTTAGAATGGAGATGAGGGGGAATTGCTTTTGCCAGAGGATGGTGAATCTGGAATTCATTGCCACGGACGGCGGTGGAGGTCAAGTCATTGGGTATTTTTGAAGTGGAGATTGATCGGTTCTTGATTAGTAAGGGTGTCAAAAGTTACGGGGAGAAGGCAGTTGAATGGGATTGAGTAGAAAAATCACAGATCTACCATGATCGAATGGCGCAGCAGACTCGATGGGCTTTATCCCGTCCCCCTGACATCAGTCTGAAGAAGGGTCTCGACCCGAAACGTCACCCATTCATTCTCTCCCGAGATGCTGCCTGACCTGCTGAGTTACTCCAGCATTTTGTGAATAAAAACCTTCGATTTGTACCAGCATCTGCAGTTTTCTTATACTACTCGATGGGCTGAACCTACTATTTCTGCTCCTAAGTCTTATGATACTCAACATTCTGAAAATAATGTGGAATAAAGCAAATGTCTCAAACGACAGAATGCAAAGGAGGTCCATTGCATTTACAATTATTTCTTTGAAGTAAATGAGGGAGAAAGAGATTGTCATTTTTCTGTCCCCACTCTTTGTGTATTTTATCCTTGAACACGCCATGATTAATATTCAGCTACATCTGAACTTTAGCGTCACTGTGAAACCTACTCGTTAGAGGCAGTAATTACATCCAAACTGTACACTTGTCTTTTTCTGCAGTGCTTCAGAAACATACGACTGCACTGGGCAACTTGTTGCATGGAAAAATAGGCACAATGACAGACTTAAGCAAGCCTCAAATCGTACAATGGCACTCAGATTATACTCTAGCATCAAAATAATTAACAGCTGAAAAGCACACAGCCTCAGTACAATGATCGGGATCGACCCATAATATGTGCACTGTGCACATATTATTCATAGTCTGAACCTTGAAAACTGAGAAGCAATGAATTATGCACAATACCCTGGGGGAATCAGAACTGAATTAATATTTCACTCTGTCAAGAGGAATGGCTTTTATTTTGCGCAAAGAGAATTCTGTGACAAGGCAAATGTGTTCTTTATCTTGAGGCTGTCCAAAAATTATTAGAAGTTTTAGCTTGCAAGAAATAAATAGTTCTTTGTTTGTAATCGAACCAAATCCAATCTGGCAATCTGGAGCGCATATTTAAGAATGAGTGCAGTCCCCCTTCACATTTGTTTTTCCTCTCTTCACTGCAAATTGGCTGCAGATGCACATCGAAGGAATAAACTCAATCAACATCTTTCAGATGCCTGCACCGATGAAAGGCAGAGTAGATGTTATAACTTCAAATAAGCAGCAAAAGTTATTCAAATGTCACAGCTACTGATTCTGATCTGGTAAAAACTACTCAAGGTTTCAATGTTGACGTAAGGAACTGCAGATGCTGGTCTACAAAAAAAACACACACAATCTGCTGGAGTAGACTTTAGATTTTAGAGATACAGAGCGGCAATAGACAATAGACAATAGGTGCAGGAGGAGGCCATTCGGCCCTTTGAGCCAGCACCGCCATTCAATGTGATCATGGCTGATCATTCTCAATCACTACCCCGTTCCTACCTTCTCCCCATACCCCCTGACTCCGCTATCCTTAAGAGCTCCATCTAGCTCTCTCTTGAATGCATTCAGAGAATTGGCCTCCACTGCCTTCTGAGGCAGAGAATTCCACAGATTCACAACTCTCTGACTGAAAAAGGTCTTCCTCATCTCAGTTCTAAATGGCCTACCCCTTATTCTTAAACTGTGGCCCCTTGTTCTGGACTCCCCCAGCATTGGGAACATGTTTCCTGCCTCTAACGTGTCCAACCCCTTAATAATCTTATACGTTTCGATAAGATCTACTCTCATCCTTCTAAATTCCAGTGTATACAAGCCTAGTCGCTCCAGTCTTTCAACATATGATAGTCCCGCCATTCCGGGAATTAACCTAGTAAACCTACGCTGCATGCCCTCAATAGCAAGAATATCCTTCCTCAAATTTGGAAACCAAAACTGCACACAGTACTCCAGGTGCGGTCTCACTAGGGCCCTGTACGACTGCAGAAGTACCTCTTTGCTCCTATACTCAACTCCTCTTGTTATGAAGGCCAACATTCCATTGGCTTTCTTCACTGCCTGCTGTACCTGCATGCTTCCTTTCAGTGACTGATGCACTAGGACAGAATCCGCGCCGATCAGCGATCACCCCATACACTAACACTATCCTACACGCTAGGGACAATTTACAATTTTGAGAAGCCAATTAACCTATACACCTGTAAGTCTTTGGAGTGTGGGAGGAAATGGGAGCACCCGGAGAAAACCCACGTGGTCACAGGGAGGACGTACACACTCCGTACAGACAGCACCTGGAGTCAGGGTCGAATCCGGGTCCCTGGTGCTGTAAGGCAGCAACTCTACCGCGGAGCCACTGTGGGATGGCGGGACTTTCATATGAAGAAAGACTGGATAGACTAGGCTTGTACTCGCTGGAATTTAGAAGACTGAGGGGGGATCTTATAGAAACATATAAAATTCTTAAGGGGTTGGAGAGGCTAGATGCGGGAAGATTGTTCCCGATGTTGGGGGAGTCCAGAACAAGGGGTCACAGCTTAAGGATAAGGGGGAAGTCTTTTAGGACCGAGATGAGAAAACATTTCTTCACACAGAGAGTGGTGAGTCTGTGGAATTCTCTGTCACAGAAGGTAGTTGAGGCCAGTTCATTGGCTATATTTAAGAGGGAGTTAGATGTGGCCCTTGTGGCTAAAGGGATCAGGGGGTATGGAGAGAAGGCAGGTACGGGTTACTGAGCTGGATGATCAGCCATGATCATATTGAATGGCGGTGCAGGCTCGAAGGGCCGAATGGCCTACTCCTGCACCTATTTTCTATGTTTCTATGTTTCTATGTGCCGCCCCTTTGTGAGTAACTCATCTCTGGTCAGGCAGCACCTCTAAAAGGCATGGATAGGAATTATTTCGAATCGGGACCCTTCTTCAGACAGTTTTAATCATGTTTTGGTCCTTTTCTTTTTTTTCAATCTACTCTCAGCATGTTTTCATGTTTTGCCCGCAAAGCCTTCTTGAATCAGACAGGAGTTGGATAATTGAGGATCAGGACGAGACTGCAGTGATCTTTGCCTCACTACATGTTTCGGAGACCTGAGGTACATAGAGCAAGCACCGTAAGGGACTGGAAAGATACCATCAAATCAGTCTCTGCAAAGTTCCCCAAATGCACTGGAACTATCTGTGTCTTTTCCCTGGCCAAACTCCTGGCATTGTGGCTCCATCAGCTCTACTGCAATCACATCATTTTCACCCCAATACCAGTTTCCTAAAGCAGACGTGTAGAAAGGAACTGAGACTAATTTACCCTGAAGATAGACGCAGAAAGCTGGAGTAACTCAGCGGGTCAGGCTGGGACTGTCTGAAGAAGGGTCTCGACCCGAATCGTCACTTATTCCTTTCCTCCAGAGATGCTGCCTGACCCGCTGAGTTACTCCAACTGTTTGTGTCTAACCTCCATTCATGCATTCCATCAGAGCAAGAAAGCGAATAGAAAGAAAATAAATTAAAGGAACTCGGAAATAGGGTGGTACAGCAGCATAGCTGGTAGAGTTGTTGCCTCACAGCGCCAGAGTGTGGAGTTCAATCCTGACCTCGGGTGCCGTTTGTGTGGAGTTTGCAACTTGTTCTCCCTGAGGGTTTCCTACGCAAGCTCCAATTTTCTCTCACATCCAAAAGACGTGCCGGTTTGAAGGTGAGTTGGACTCTGTAAATTGCTGCCAATGTGTGGGGAGTTGTTGAGAAACAGTGGCCCGTCTCGGCAGGTCCCTCTCCATCTCGGCGGCCTGCTGCCGGGTCCCTCTTCGTTCACGGATGGTTCTGCAGCTTTGAATGTGAACGTGCAACGCACGATGCCGAAAACCAACACCCAATTAAACAATTTTCTTCTGAGATACCGTCTCTATTTAACCATCTCTTGTTTTCTTTCAAGCCACCAACTGATGCTTTCAGTGTTGATTCAGTCTGAAGAAGGGTCTCGACCCGAAACGTCGCCCATTCCTTCTCTCCTGAGATGCTGTCTGACCTGCTGAGTTACTCCAGCATTTTGTGAATAAATACCTTTGATTTGTACCAGCATCTGCAGTTATTTTCTTGCACTTTCAGTGTTGATGATTGCTGCACACTCTTGAGCAGTCTAAAACTTCTGAACTGTAAATCCATTTAATCTGCCAGGCAGCACAATCTCATTCCCAGTAGTGTTAGAAATGACATTTCATATATTTCTAGAGGGCACAAAAGCACACCACAAAGCTGACAGCGTTGTTTAATAGAGCAGAATGGAATCGGCGTGGGAGCTGAAAGGACATAATTAATTAGCAAAGCTGAGTTTCATATAATAAAAAAATTGTCTGCTTCATCCGACTGAATTTATTCAAATGCATTTCTCAACTCTATTGCAATCGATGCAAAATACAGCATTAGGCCCCTCAGGTAGTAATGAAATAAATAGATAGAATTTGTGTCGGAAGGAACTGCAGACGTTGGTTTAAACCGAAGATAGACACCAAAAGTTGGTATCACAAAATGCTGGAGTAACTCAGCAGGTCAGGCAGCATCTCTGGAGAGAAGGAATGGGTGACTTTTCAACCCGAAACGTCACCCATTCCTTCTCTCCAGAGATGCTGCCTGACCTGCTGAGTTACTCCAGCATTTTGTGATACCTTCGATTTGTACCAGCATCTGCAGTCATTTTCCTACACAAAATGCTGGAGTAACTCAGCGGGTCAGGCAGCATCTGCGGAGAAGAGAAAAAGGTGACGTTTCAGGCCGAACCCCTTCTTTAGACTGGGGGTCAGGGGAAAGGGAAACGAGATATATAGAATGATATAGAACAAATGAATGAAAGATATGCAAAAAAGTAACGATGATCAGGGAAACGGTCCATTGTTGGCTGTGGGCTAGGTGTTCACGAGTTATACAGACAACAAAACTCACCGGGATGACAGTGTGGTCGAAGAATAAATGTTTGTCAGGGCGCTATGAAAAATCCACACTCTTCAAATAACAACAATAGATCTTTCTCATGCTTTGTGGGGAAGTGGAGCCATGGTGTAACAATCAAACAGAAAGTTGGCATTTCAATGCTGAAATGAAACGCAATCCACATCATGTTCCTGGAATAAGGGTTGAACGCATAATCTACTGACTCAGAGGAATACACTAATATAAGACAGGCACTGTTAGGCTCTATTCAGTGAGGCATGAATTCGGGAGTGAGCTAGGAAAGCTGAATATTTCAAGCTAAATATTTAGTTCAGAGATACAGCGAGGAAACAGGCCCTTTGGCCCACCACGTCTACGCTGACCATTGATCGCCCATTCACACTAGTTCCATGTTATCCTACTTTCACATCGTACGCATTAGGGGCAACAGTAGCATAACATCCCAACTTTTATACTCAACACCTGGAATGATGAAGACCAATGTCCCAAATCCCTTCTCTACCACCCTATCTACCTGGGACATTGCTTTCTTGAACCATGTAACTAACAAATAAGCATATATGCATTTGTTATCTGCCACTATAAACCGATTCATAAGCAGATTCATAAGCAGATTTGCAACCTGAATATTTCTTTCTCACTTTCATGATAAACATTGCCTTAGATTGATTTTTCAGTTCAACTTTATGTGATTTAGTTTAGTTTAGTTTAGAGATACAGTGTGGAAATAAGCCCTTTGGCCCACTGAGTCCATGCCGACCATCGATCTCCCGAACACTAGTTCCATCATACACACTTGGGGCAATTTACAGGAGCCAATTAACCCACAAAGCCGCATGTCTTTGGAATGTGGGAGGAAACCAGAGCACCAGGAAAAAATACACAAGGTCACAGGGAGAACATGCAAACTCCAGACAGACAGCACCCATAGTCAGGATCAAACCCGGCTCTCTGGTACCGTAAGGCAGCAACTCTATCGCTGCACCGCCGTGCCGCCCGATCTGCTGTTTATAGATATATCTGCAGCCACCATTTTGAAAATTTGTCTACTTTTTAAATTGTAAAGTATTTTTCTAATAGAGGTATGTTTTAATTAACTCATTTCAATGGAGCAGTTGTATATACCAATATTGAAAGCATAATGTCTTTTGATTAAACTAAACAATAATCTTGGTAAATTCCTTGGAGTGGCAACATCATTATTTATCTCGAACAGAGATGTGCAGCACTGGAATTAGATTACTCCCAGAGGAAGATGTTCAAGATATCCATTCCTCCGTGGGTCTTCCTCCATACATTGAGGTCATGATTAATTTGTAAATTATATCTATCCACCCACATTGGCAACATACCCTTTCATTCTCCTGGCTATTAGCAACTGATTTGAATAATTATTGCACTTTCAGCCTCAGCCTTTAGAGGAGAAGGTTCCACACCTTATGGGCGGCAGCGGCAGAGCTACTGCCTTACAGCGCCAGACCCCCAGGTCCGATCCTGACTACAGGTGCTTGTCTGTACAGAGTTTGTACGTTCTCCCCATGACCTGGATGGGTTTTCTCCGAGATCTTCGGTATCCTCCCACACTCCAAAGACATACAGGTTTGCAGGTTAATTGGCTTTGTATAAATGTCAAATTGTCCCCAGTGTGTGTAGAATAGTTTTAATGTGTGGGGATCACTAAACTAAACTTAACCTAATGTATAAAGAAGTCTTGCTTCCTGGATATCCTCGCTCTAATTTAAAATTATGCTCTAAATTCCCTGGCCAAGTATTAATCATACCAATTTTTAATATAATAAAATGCTCCAAGGCGCTTCACAGCAGATTTATTAAACAATTTTTTACATCAAACTATTAGGGCAGGTAAAAAAAGGTCAGATAAGAGAAGAAGCGTTAGAAAAGTATCTTAGAAATAAAAAGAATGGTAAAGTAATGGAGGATGTGATGTTGTGAGCTTAATGCTTTGGCAGCTAAAAGCCTAGTTGTCAAGAAGACCATAAGACATTGAAGCAGAATTTGGCCATTCAGCCCATTGAATCTGATCCGCCATTCGATCATGCCTGATCTATTTTTCCTTCTCAACCTCATTCTCTTGACTTCCCCCGTAACCTTTGACACCCTTACTAATCAAGAACCTATCAATCTCCGCTTTAAAAATACCCAATGACTTGGCCTCCACAGCTGTCAGTGGCAATGAATTTCACAGATTCATTACCGTCCAGCTGAAGAAATCGCTCCTCATCTCCATCTAAAAGTACGTCCTTATTCTGATGCTGCGCTCCCTAGCCCTAGACTCTCCTACAACTGGAAACATCCTCTCCACATCTGCTCCTTCTAAGCCGACTATTCACTCTATAGATGAGAGATTAAACTGAGGGATGATCAAGAAGCCAAAGTTGGAAGTCACAGAACTTCCTTGGGCAGCTATGTGGCTGACCATGTTACAAAGATCTGAGGGGGGGGACAAATCATAAAGGAGATTTGTATCAGGAACGTGGACTTTACACTGAGGCTTTGTTAGACCAGGACTCAATACAAACCAACAAGTACAGAGAAAAGAGGCAAAAATAAATTGGGAATCATGTTTGAAAATAGTTGGCAATGAAGCAGTGGAGGCCAATTCCCTGAATGCATTCAAGAGAGAGCTAGATAGAGCTCTTAAGGATAGCGGAGTCAGGGGGTATGGGGAGAAGGCAGGAATGGGGTACTGATTGAGAATGATCAGACATGATCACATTGAATGGCGGTGCTGGCTCAAAGGGCCAAATGGCCTCCTCCTGCACCTATTGTCTATTGTCTATTGTCTCGACCCGAAATGTCACCCGTTCCTTCTCTCCAGAGATGCTGTCTGTCCCGGCTGAGTTACTCCAGCTTTTTGTATCCATCTTTGGCAAAGTTTTAGTTTAGTTTAAAGTATACAGCATGGATAGAGGCCCTTCAGCCCACTGAGTCCACACCGACCATCGATTACCCGTTCAAACTCTGACGAAGGGTCTCAACCCAAAATGCCATCCATCCCAAAGATGCCGCCTTTCCTACTGAGTTACTCCATCATTTTGTGTCTACCCATTCATACTAGTTCTATGTAATCCCACTTTCTCAACCGCTCTCTCTACACTACGGGCAATTAACAGATGTTAATTAACCTACAAACCTTTGGGATGTTGGAGGAGAAACCGGAGCACCAGGAGGAAACCCATGCGGTCACAGGGAGAACGTGCAAACTCCACATAGTCAGCATCCGAGGTCTGGATTGGACCCGGATCTTTGGCGTTGTAAGGCACCAGCTCTTCCAGCTGCGCCACTGATGCTGCCCAATCCACTTTGGATGATTTTGTGTCAGAAGTCAATAGTCAAGGCTAGAGCTAACAAAGCCATGGATGATGTTATCTCCCTATCCTTTTCAAAACCTTAAAATTGTTATCACATACGTCAAATTCTGACATGAGGGCTTCTTGACATGAGGTTTCACCAGTTTTAAGCATCTCACCATTCTCAACTCCCTCACCACTTTACTTAAAAATCCCCCCATCTCCCCTCAAAAAACAAAGTGAAAACCAAATAGATTCTGTAGTGCGCAGTGAACAAGATGGCAATCTGTTGCTGGACAACAGACTGGAAAACATTGGCACACACACGTCTAATAATACTGCACACTGCACTGCTGGATATATTCAATAAGCTAAATAACGGTATTATTTTTACCTTTCATTGTGAACAAAATGGCAATCTGGTCCTGGACAACCGTCTGGAAAACATACGCACACGCCTAATAATACTGCACACTGCTGGGTATATTCAGTCAGCTAAATAACAGTATTGTTTTAATTTTTCATTTTTGCACTTAGAACATTGCTGCTTAATGAAAAAAGACTCAAATTGAATCATTCTCATCCAGGTTGAGTTCTTTAGTGATAAAATCCTCAATGGTAAAGATAGAAGTACCTAAATCCCAACAATATGCTTTGTAATGTAATGTAATGAAAAATTTTAAAGGAAAAAAAAACAAGCATTGTAGGAAAATATTTTTCCCATGTTGCAGCTTCAGTTTAGGCTTTGTGTTTGTTAGATTGGAATAATCCTTTGTCTCCTTGACAAATAATTAAAAGATTGGTTAAAAATCAGAACAGAATGTAAGGTTTCAGATTGGGATTATGGTCATCTATGCCGACTCTAGATTGGTTATTGCTTATTTACTAATCCAGACTCACTTGGATATTGCTTCTTGTATTTAATTCTAAAGATGGTCAACTAATACATATAGAACATGTGCAGGAAAATAACTGCAGATGCTGGTACAAATGGAGGATCTTGACCTGAAACGTCACCCATTCCTTCTCTCCTAGGAAGAAGGGTCTCGACCCGAAACATCACCCATTCCCTCTCTCCTAGATGCTGCCTGACCTGCTGAGTTACTCCAGCATTTTGTGATACCTGCGATATAGAACATGTGCTGTAACTATTTAACCTGCAATATCTCCGATGGGCCTCTGAAAAATGGCACAGTAAGGAAATATCTCTTCAAAATCTTGCCATTTTATTTAATGAGTTTCCTTCATTGATGGGATGAATGAATCATTGCTTGTATATTTACAGTAAAGATAAAGTCAGGCTGTCTTTAATAAAATAAAAAAATGTAATTATATTTTGTTCAAGGATGAATTTTGTTCCTTAAAGCAATCAACAGCTCATGCAGACAAAATTAAAATATAACTACATTTGTGGTTTTAATGCATGGTTCCTGAAATTAAATTGCAAAAATACAGAGCAATATGAGTCCCAAATGGACTTCAGTGCAAATGAATGTCTGAGAAAACATGAAGAAGGGTCTCGACTAAACGATCACCCATTCCTTCTCTCCAGGGATGCTGCCTGTTCCGCTGAGTTACTCCAGCATTTTGTGTCTATCTACGACATTCTTTTCGTCGATCTCATTTTTATTTGCATTGTTAATATAAGAATTTGCTAATGCCATAATTAAAATACCAGAGCACAGTGGATTCTTTGCAAAATCTGATTTATATTCATCCTTTGATTGTCTTAAGGTCATAAGAGATATGAGCAGAATTAGGCCTTTCGGCCCATCAAGGCTACTCCGCCATTCAATCATGAATCATCTCTCTATTCACAAAATGCTGGAGTAACTCAGCAGGTCAGGCAGCATCTCGGGAGAGAAGGAATGGGTGATGTTTCGGGTCGAGGCCCTTCTTCAGACCATCAGTCTGAAGAAGGGTCTCGACCTGAAA
Source organism: Rhinoraja longicauda (assembly GCF_053455715.1). NCBI lineage: Eukaryota > Metazoa > Chordata > Chondrichthyes > Rajiformes > Arhynchobatidae > Rhinoraja > Rhinoraja longicauda. The sequence continues at coordinate 61,188,944 of NC_135961.1, read as the reverse complement.
TGTCACCCATTCCTTCTCTCCCGAGATGCTGCCTGACCTGCTGAGTTACTCCAGCATTTTGTGAATAAATCGATTTGTACCAGCATCTGCAGTTATCTTCTTATGAATCATCTCTCCTTCCTAACCCCATTCTCCTACCTTCTCCCCACAATCATTGACACCCATACTAATCAAGAATCTATCTATCTCTGCCTTAAAAAATCCATTGACTTGGCCTCCGCAGACTTCAGTGGCAAATAATTCCACAGATTCACCACCCTCTGACTCAAGACTCTTATAGCATAATATTGGGGAACGACTGCTTTGTTGTGTATGTAAGTAACAATTTATCAGCTCTGAAAACAAATATAAGAAAGGTATCTAAGTGGTAATCTCAGAGAGTGCACAAGAAGTTCCATTTCAGCCTCCAATAAATCATTAGTCTGGCATCAGTGGAGCATGCCATTAACTTCTCCTGTGTTTTCTGCACTATTACAATCAATGGCAGTGCCTTGAACATTTGGCATGTATGGAAACATTCAATCCTTAAAAACCTGGTGTTTGGTTTTGACCAGAAACACCAACATTAACTGTCAGAGAAGCTGCTTGACCTGCTAGGTTAGTGATAGAGAGATACAGCGCAGAAACAGGCCCTTCGCAAGTTCACGCTGACCAGCGATCACTATCCTACACACGAGGACCAATTTACAATTATACCAAGCCAATTAACCTACAAACCTGGGCGTCTTTGGAGTGTGGGAGGAAACCGGAGCTCCCAGAGAAAACCCATGCGGTCACAGGGAGAACGTACAAACTCTATACAGACAGCACCCATAGTCGGGATCGAACCTGGGTCTCTGGCGCAGTAAGGCCGCTGTCCCGTCCTTCTGTGCCGAGTAACTGCAGAACCTTGTGTATTTTTAATTGTAAACCAGCATCTGCAGTTCCATTTTCTTCTGTGCAACCTCATCCCTATAATCTCACTAACACATATCTTTGGTATTATATGCTTGACTTTTACAATCTCCCCGAAGACTTCAATCTACAGCAATGTCCAAAACAGTATTTTGTGCTGATTCCACATCATTTATTTTCTTTAAGTCATCGCATTTCACTTGAAATGGTTGATCCCATGTGTGCACCTTAACAAAATGATTACACAATGTGCGTTAACTTCACTTGTGCACAGCCAAAAGACAAACATATAGAAAAAGAAAATCTGCTTTTAATTATGTTACCTTTGATGACATTGGCTGCCATTTTGAGGCAGAACCTCCTACAGATCCCTTGAATAATGGGGAAATCAGTATGTGAAACAGACCAGAAAGAAATATTGTGGCTGTGGCTGATCGTCTTCAGTTAATTGAAGACTATTGTGCTTTCCAGATTCCGATGTAACAAAGGTTGAGTCTGAACACTAATTTTCTGAATGACTCATTTTAAGACCAGTGACGAAGAGGCAATCAAGTTCAATAATATAGTGCCATGTTTCTAAGCTTTATGATTCACCACCAGTTTCAATGTGTTTGATACGGAAAGTGGTTTGTGTTTGGACACATTCGTATAAATCAATGCTGCATAAACTGAGAAACTGAGAGAGTTCAGGTAATGTAACAAACAGGGAAGAGGAGGAGCCAGTGCTGTCCTCGCAGCTACGGCTTGCCTGCAGTCCGTTTGTCTTTTGTGTTTTTTGTTTGTTTTTGTCTTAATTGTAGTTTAAATATGATGTAGTGTTTGCGGTTGTGTGTTATGTGGGGTGGGGGGGGTGGGATGGGAACTGTAAAAGTGTCTCTCCCGAGCGGAGACCCGACCTTTGTTTCTAGGTCATGTCTCCGTTCCCGCTGCGTTCTACCATCGGCCATGCATCTGGAGCTAGCGGGCTCCGGCTGGGACCACCTGGGCTCTAGTTTGCAGAGCCGGCGGCCCGGACTCACCACCTGCGGCGCTGGCCGCCTTCGGAGGCTGCAGGAGCGACTGCAACTCGTCTCCGGAGGCTTCGGCGTGGGCCGCGTGGACGTCGGAAGCCCGCAGGCCCCTGGGTGGGGGCCGACATCGGGAGCTCCGGCAGCGGCAGCGTCTTCACCCGCCCCGAATCGCGGGGCTTGGGTCGGCCCGCCGCGGACCTTTCACCGTCCGGCGCGGCGTTTCAATGTCGGGAGCCCCGACCGCCCCGATGTGGCAACTCCAACAGCCTGACCGCGGGAGAAGACGGCAGGGGAAGAGAAAATACATTCTGGCCTTCCATCACAGTGAGGAGGTGACTGGAGGAGACTCACTGTGATGGATGTTTCTTTTGTTTGGTGTTGGTTTATGATTGTATGTGTTATTGCATATTTTTATTGCTTATTCTTATTGGTCTTATTGTTGAACTGCGGGTAATTTTTCATTTCACTGCACATTTATGTGTATGTGACAAATAAATTGACTATTGATTATTGAGAAGCATAGCCCAGAATTTCCTCTGAACTTACACCTCAGTTAGCATAAAATTAATCTAGAGTGCTAGAGATGAACATGAATTCCAGAACATTTTAAATTAGTTTTGTTTTACAATTCCAAAATTACATCTGCAATGCCCCTCACTGGAATTGATATAATCTTCCTAAAAGACGCAAGCTCCACTTTAGCTCCATTTAAAACAATGGCAATTGTTAACTTATTTAATACTGGATAAACTATGGCAATTGTTAACTTCACGCTGGATATTGTAAATCATTGCTTACTTTTGAAGCACAAAACTGCAATGAGGTGATATGCCAGTTTTGAAACAGCTATTCAATTAATCTTGCTTCCAAGGCTTTGTTAATTTTCCCTTTCAGTGATTATCCAACTCCTTCTCCAAAGTTAGTATTGAATCTGCTTTTGCTGCCCTTTCTACTCATGCTTCCCAGATGACAATGTGCTGCAGATTATTTTCCCTTCATCTTGCCCTTGCTAATGATCAGAAATCTATACCTCCTGGTTACTCACCCATCAGCCACAGGACAACATTTCTCTCTGGCCCGCTTCACCTACTGATCTCCCCACCATCGAAGGGATCGTAAATAACATTACTCACGTTATTCCCTTTATCGATTGTAATCATGTATTGTCTTTCCGCTGACTGATTAGCAGGCAACAAAAGCTTTTCACTGTACCTCGGTACACGTGACAATAAAGTAAACTCATCAAGGTCAACTCAGGTCGGAGGCGCTGCCTCAAAATGGCAGCCAATGTCATCTATGAACCCCATCATTCTGGCCCTGCTTGCATGTCACTCTTTCCGTTGGGAAAAAGGTAATGAAGTCTGAAAACCATGACAAACAGGTTCAAGAACAGCTTCTTCCCAACAACCATCAGGCCCTTGAACACAACACGAACCACAACTATGAACTTCTATGGTCTGTTTTTGGTTGCACTAAGAACTTTGGGTTGTTGTGTGCACTATTATTGTTTATAGTGTTGCATTTATTAATTTATTGATTTTTTTTGTGCTTATTGTGCCACAGGTTTGTTTTGCTGCTGTGAGTATGTTGGTCAGTATGGGCAAATTGGGCCGAAGGGGCCTGTTTCCACACTCTATGAGTAAGAATTTAATTGTCCCGTTGTCAGTACATATGACGATTAAAACTCTTGACATTTGATCCCCTCTGTTAATCAGCTCTTAAATTTCCTGGCAGTCTAAAGTTCTCCAGATTCTCCAGCTAATAAAATCTAACATCTCTGGTCCCATTCTGGCAAAACATAGAAACATAGAAAATAGGTACAGGAGGAGGCCATTTGGCCCTTCGAGCCAGCACCACCATTCATTGTGATCATGGCTGATCATCCACAATCATGTGCCTGCCTTCTCCCCATAGCCCCTGATTCCACTAGCCCCTAGAGCTCTACCTAACTCTCTTTTAAATTCATCCAGTGAATTGGCCTCTTCTGTGGCAGAGAATTCCACAAATTCACAACTTTCTGGGTGAAAAAGTTTCTACTTAACATCCTAAGATATGCTAAAACATTTGTTGGGTTCAAATAATTGAAAATAGTTCTTGCCACAGTCTTTGAAAGAAAAGGAATTGCAGTCGGACAGATCTTTCAAGCCTTCACTCTATCCCAAAGCATTCAATAATCAATGATGTCTGATTTTTAATTTAGTTTGGAGATACAGTATGAAAACAGGCCCTTCAGCCCACTACATCCACGCCGACCGTCGATCACCCATTCACATTAGTTCTATGCTATCCCACTTTCTCATTTACGCCCTGCACACACGGGGCAATGTACCACATGGTTCTTGTACCAAAGGTTCCTGTACCAAAGGCAATCCTGGCTTTCCACTCGTCAGTTCAATTTCATGTTTCATGTATCTTGTTGTGTTTTATGACTGTTGGCAGACCAATTTCCCTCCTGGGATAAATAAAGTTCTATCGTATCGTTTACATATATACCAAGCTAATGAACCTCCAAACCTGTATGTCTTTGGTGTATGGGAGGAAACCAAAGTTCTCGGAGAAAACCCACACGGTCACGAGGAAAACGTACAAACTCCGGACAGACAAGCACTCAGTCAGGATCGAACCTGGGTTCCTGGTGCTGTAGCGCTATAAGGCATCTCCACAGTAATGTTTCACCCCCCCCCCCCTCCTCCCTCTTCCAGACTTACCACCTCCCTCCATACATTTTATGTATATATTTTATATATGTATGCATTAGTGCAGGTCAAAATAAATGTGCATATAATTATGAATATCAGTACATTCAGATGGTGTTTATAAATAAGACAATAATAATTCAGCTGCCTTAGTGGATATAGGTATAACTTAATTTGGAATTTGTATTATTTCTATCTGATAAATAACAGACTGCTGGTGCATTGGACACTAATGTGCACTCTGGCACAGACATGACATAGATCCTGTCAGTCAGTATTCAGCCTGAGGAGGAAGATGTCCAAATAACAGGCAGAAACAGGGCTCAGATTAAATTTGTTTAATGGAACAATAGCGAGCCCCGCAGGTTATAATTTAAACCCATGTGAGTAAAACAGGAGCTTTATTCTTTATGCCATCCTGTGACCTTTAACAACTAAAAAAATAGGATCAATAAATGCATTTAACATTTGTCAGTGCCACTTTTTCTGTTTTAATTACCTCAAAGGAATCACAGAGCATTATTTTCCTTTTGCTGCTTGAAAGCATAGATTGAAAGCCAGGAGCAGGGGAACAAAAACATGCCCTTCTGCCCAATTCATCCAGAACAGACAAGTTACCTGACTAAGCTAGTCCCATCCCTCCAAATCTTTCCTATCCATGCACCTTGGATTGGATAGAGTGGATGTGGAGAGGATGTTTTCACTGGTGGGAGAGTCCAGGACTAGGGGTCATAGCCTCAGAATTAAAGTGCGTTCTTTTAGGAAGGAGATGAGGAGCAATTTCTTTAGTCAGAGGGTGGTGAATCTGTGAAATTCTTTGCCACAGAAGGTCGTGGAGGCAAAGTCAGTTGATATTTTTAAGGCAGAGATAGATTCTTGATTAGTACAGGTGTCAGAGGTAATGGGGAGAAGCCAGGAGAATGGGGTTAGGAGGGAGAGATAGATCAGCCGTGATTGAATGGTGGAGTAGACTTGATGGGCCAAATGGCCTAATTCTACTCCTATTATTTAAGACCTTATGACCTCTCCAACTGTCTTTTAAATGTCACAATTGTGCCTGCCTCTATCACTGCCTCTGGCAGCTCGTTCCACATACGCATTACCCAATGTGATAAAGTAACCCCTCACGTCCCTTTTATACCTTTCCCCTCTCATCTTAAGCACGTAACCTCCCACATCCCAAAAGACGTGAGGCTGTGTAGGTTAATTGGTCTCCGTAAAAATTGCCCCTAACCTGCAGGGATTGGATAAGAAAATGGCATCTCATAGAACTAGTCTAAACAGGTGATCAATGGATGGTGTGGACTCGGTGGGCTGAAGGGCCTGTTTCCATGCTGTATCTCCAACCTAAACTAAACTAAACTAAACCTATGGCTTCTAGTTTTAGACTCCCATACCCTGATAAAAAGTCTGTGTTTTTCTCGTATCTATGCTCCTTTTCCTCGTCCTTATAAGCCTCGTCCTTCTACACTCTGGGTATCCAGCCTCATCTTATAACTCAAGACCCTCCAGACCCTTATTCATCCTCGTAAATCTCTTCTGTGCTTTTTCCAGTTTAAAGACATTCTTTCTGTAGGACGACCAGAACTGTACGAGTACTCCAAATGGGGCCTTAATAAGGTCTCGTACAGCTGTAACGTGACATGAGTCTCCTGTACTCAATACCCTGACCAATGAAGGCAAGCATGCCAAACGCCTTCTTCACCACCTTGTCCACCACTTTCATGGAAACGTTTATATCCTTTAAAATCAGGTATTAAAGTTGAACATCAACCTCATGAGGTCAGTTTTTTTTATAGTTGTGGTGAAAAATATAATGTAAGAAGATGTAGGAAATACTGAAGAAAATGTATAGGATTTTGACATATATTCCCAGAGGGTTGGTTCCCATGTCTGGTGACTTAAATTTCCTCACAGCATAATACGTTATAATGATATGCTCCTGTCATTATAGACAATAGACAATAGACAATATGTGCAGGAGTAGGCCATTCGGCCCTTCGAGCCAGCACCACCAGTCAATGTGATCATGGCTGATCATTCTCAATCAGTACTCCGTTCCTGCCTTCTCCCCATACCCCCTGACGCTATCCTTAAGAGCTCTATCTAGCTCTCTCTTGAATGCATTCAGAGAACTGGCCTCCACTGCCTTCTGAGGCAGAAAATTCCACAGATTTACAACTCTCTGACTGAAAAAGTTTTTCCTCATCTCCGTTCTAAATGGCCTACCCGTTATTCTTAAACTGTGGCCCCTGCTTCTGGACTCCCCCAACATTGGGAACATGTTTCCTGCCTCTAACGTGTCCAACCCCTTAATAATCTTATATGTTTCAATAAGATCCCCTCTCATCCTTCTAAATTCCAGTGTATACAAGCCTATTCTAAATTCCACTGTATACAAGTATAAAGCAGCAAATCAACTAACACAGTGATGATGAACCAAGTCGTCACTGTCTCTGATATACTAGCCAACTTAACAAGTGAGAAACCACAGAAGGTCAGGGTGACTTCTGTGAAATGTTAAACTATTCGCACATAGCTGGGACCATGCAGAGGCCTGTGGTTGGGTACCCACGTTTTTTGTTTGATCTGCTAAATGATTACAAGGCTCAACCAACAGCATAAAATCTCACAGAATGCATCTTAGACACCCAGGAGGTCTGCACTTTGTGTGCATAGGACTCAAAGAAATTTTATGTCTTGCACACAGTGCAGGAACCCTTATTTGTCAATGTAGCTAGAGGATTGCAGGTATCTTGTTCAAATAACAGATATAGTTAAGTTGCTGTAATCATTTACTCAACAGCAAAGTGGATAAGGAGATTGGCGGGACGTTCAAGGCTTCATTTTGAGGCATATGTTTCAAAGTACATTTTAAACCTTTAACTCTGTGCCGGTATATTTCTCAGATCTGTAAAAGATCGGACGGAAATATTTCATTCCGTTTCACAAAATGAAGGAAGAAGTCACAAATTCACGCTCATGATTTCGTGGTCTCAAGATGTTCCAAAGCACATACAGAGAGTAAAATACTTCTGAAGTACATTCACAGATGTAACATTAGAAAAAGTAACAGCCGGTTTATCTACTTTATGCTGCTAGAGACAGCAGTGCAACCACAGACTGGCAACCTATTCTTTTAGTGATGCGCACTGAGGTGTAAATATTAATCAAATCACCAAGATAACTTCCCTGCTCATCTATGTAACTTTGCCTTGGGATATGAGTGGGCAACATGGTGGCACAGCTGTAGAGTTGCTGCCTTACAGCGCTAGAGACCCGGGTTCGATCCTGACTATAGGTGCTGTCTGTACAGTTTGTATCTTCTCCCCGTGACCTGCGTGGGTTTTCTCCCACACTCCAAAGATGTAGAGATTTGTAGGCTAATTGGCTTGGTATAATTGTAAATCGTCCTTAGTATGTGTAGGATAGTGTGCGGGGATCATTGGTCGGCACGGACTCGGTGGGCCGAAGGGCCTGTTTCCGTGCTGTATCTCTAAACTAAACTAAACTAAAGCTACCAAGCTTTGGTTTTGTGTCATCTCTGACATGTGCCACCTTTAACACTGCAGGCTTAAAGTTTTGTACTGAAAGTTTTGCAGTGGAACTTAAACTCACAAAGGCAAAGAAGTGAAAGGTCGGTGCTGAACGGTCCCGGAGAAATGTACAACCACAGCTCAAAGGGGCAGCGTGCATGAATTGGACGTGGCTTACAGTGGAGTGATGGAGGAGGCATCAACAACATGGCCTGGCCTGGCCAGGCCGACCTTGCAAGTACAAGCCAGCGCCGTCGCCAGGACAATGGGCCTTTATGGCCAAGTTAAGACTCTTAACATTTTTAACATTTCTGAACTTAAAGGGTATAAGAAGGCACTAGAAACATTGCAGCCTCAGTGAAATCTGCTATTCTTGCACTCTTGTTAGACTGTGTCTATATATCAACTGTATGTAAAAAATGAATTTCACTGTATTTGGAGTACATGTAACAACAAAGTACCATTGAATTGTAAGTGTTTAGTTTAGTTTAATTTAGAGAAACAGCGCGGAAACAGGTACTTTGGCCCACCGAGTCCGCGAAAATCAGCAATTTCGGTACACTCGCACTATTCTACACATTAGGGACAATTTACAAATTTTTACCAAAGCCAATTAACCTACAAACATGTACGTCTTTGGAGTGTGGGAGGAAACTGCAGCGCCTGGGGAAAATCCACGCAGTCACGGGGAGAATGTACAAACTCCATACAGACAGCACCGGTAGTCAGAAATGAACCAGGGTAAAGCAGTAACACTACCGCTGCGCCACTATGCCACCCAGAAGGGGCTTGAACCTTAATTTGAAGGGTGCAAGAAGGCACCAGATACATGGTGACTCTTGTGTATAGCCTCAGTGAAATCTGCTAGGTACTTGTGACAATAAGGTACCATTGAACCACTGAACTGAAAATGCTCACCAGGCCAATTCTCTGAATGCATTCAAGAGAGAGCTAGATAGAGCTCTTAAGGATAGCGGAGGCAGGAACGGGGTACTGATTGAGAATGATCAGCCATGATCACATTGAATTGTTGTGCTGGCTCGAAGGGCCGAATGGCCTACTCCTGCACCTATTTTCTATTGAACTTTGGTTGTGACTTTAGGAGCAGAGATACCAATAATGTTCAGGAGCAGCTGTTCTGGCATAGCTTTGCACAGTTTGTCGGAGTTTTTGTCAGTCTGTCATAGTTTTTGTCAGTTTTGGCAGTTTGTCACAGTCATTCGTCAATGACAACTACTGTTGTTTTGTACGCAACATAACCATGTCTCTAATAGTGAAGCACGATTGTTTGCTCAAGAGGTGGACTGCAATGAAGCAATGTGAGATCAAGATCTCTTATTAAAATGAACATTGCAAAGTTCTAATTAATGGAAGGCAACACAAACCAAAAACAACACTATCATGCACAGTTATAAATAAACATTTTGGAACGGAACATTTTGAAACAGCAAACAATTACATTAATAAGCACAGCGACTAAGTAGGAATCATTCTGGATATCGCTATGCCATTAACATCCAAAGCCAGTGTCATTTAAACAAAGCTAACATTATTATTGAAAACCATGCAATCTTAAGACATTTTGCCCATTTTTCTGAAATAGTAATCATCAAACGGATATTATAGAATTTATCAGATTATTAAAAAAGTATTCTTGCTGAGAATGATGCAGTGTATCTAACTCTTAAATCTGTTTCTTTTAAGAAAAGTTTTTGTCATAAACTGTGGAACTAAAATAAGTTTTCCAATAAATCCATTCCATCTGATAGAATTAATATAATTTCCTGTCAAGATATTAGAGATCCTTAATGCAAAGAGTTCAGCAAATTTTCGGGAAAAAATCCAATACTTGCGTGTAGAAAGGAACTGCAGACACTGGTTTATACCGTAGATAAAGACATAAAGTGCTGGAGTAACTTAGCAGGTCAGGCCGCATCTCTGGAGAAAAGGAATAGGTGACATTTCGGGTCGGAACTTGGCTGAAGAGGGATTCCGACCCAAAGCGCCACCTATTTCTTTTCTCCAGAAATGCTGCCTCGCCCGCTGAGTTACTCCAGCATTTTGTGTCTATCCAATACTTGGTTTTCCAGTTGAACTTCTCAGCCTCAACATAGCTTTTGAAACTTCCTTGTTCCCAAATAATGTTATCAGACACCAATTTGCTGATTTAACTTTGGACTCCACAAGTCTCTCCCCCTATTTCAATCAGTCTGAAGGGTCCCAACCGGAAATGCCGTTTATCCATGTTCTCTAGAATATGCAGCCTGACCCACTGAATTACTCCAGCATTTGGTGTTTTTTTTGGTAAACTGGCATTGGCAGCTCCTTAGGTTTCAGGCGGCCTTCTTGCCACCTGTAGAAAAGGACAGGTTTAAAATTCAACGATCTGCCCAGGAAGACCCCTACCTGATCCATCCCAATTGCCACTCAAGCATTGTATTTACTCCTGAAGCTTCTTTTCCAATGTGTTCAACCATAACATTGATTTTCAAAGGGGAGCAGACCCCAAAGGAGATTTGAAGAGCGTCCTGACCTGAAGCGTCACCTATCCATGTTGTCCAGAGATGCTGAGTTACTCGAACACTTTGTGTCCTATTGATTTTCAAAAGATGGCTTCCCATTTCTCATACGAGGCAAAGGATCCATGGGATCACCAATTTTGCCAAGTCTTGTGCATGGTTTTAACATTGTTGGCACAGAGCATTTAGACAAATATAAGCCCATGATTGCAACCTTCGATGGGACATCGATCAAAGAGGCTACAAGTTTTCATTGGCCATTTCTGACTCCAAGTGCAATTTATTAGTTCATCGTCCTGGACACAAATATCAGTTAAAAAAATTCAGCTATTGAGAACAGTTAATGAGTCATCATTCTTGTGTAAACTATGATTATTTTGTACTGTGAAGCCAGTTTCCTGTCGAAGCCTCAAGTGAGGCCATATTAAACTGCAGGCACTAAGATGTGTCGTGACATGGCAAAAGCTTCATGCTTGACAGTCAACGTGTATGTAGGCCCACTGGCAACGTATCCATTTTAATTTCCTATCGTTGAATATAATCCAAAGTTAATAATAAAGCTGTTTATTGTTCAGGAAATTTCATTGACAAAACAAATGGGAGCACAAAGCAATCAACTACATGCAGTTCCATTTGATTTGACTTGTCTTTGTGACATTCAGGATTATTGAAATCCCATTTAAGTCACTTCAAAATATTGTAAATTAAACAGGTTGCCTTAATTTGTCATTCCATTTCTTTGCTCTGAGACCTTCATTAGAGAGATGAATTGGTACTGTCAAAAGTGGTGAGCATGGGCACGTTAAGAGTTTCAGCTCTTTATTACAGCGAGAATCTTGCTGTAGATTGGTCCTACCTAATGAGATTTAAAGGCTCCAAGTAGAAGATGGTTTAGTAGTAGAATCAAGTAGCAGAATCGGCACGGTGGCGCAGCGGTAGAGTTGCTGCCTTACAGCACTTGCAGCGCCAGAGACCCGGGTTCGATCCTGACCATGGGTGCTGTCTGTATGGAGTTTGCACATTCTCCCTGTGACCGCATGGGCTTTCTCCGAGATCTTCGGTTTCCTCCCACACTCCAAATACGTACAGGTTTGTAGGTTAATTGGCTTAGAATAAATGTAAATTCTCCCTTGTGTGATTAGGAATGTGTTAATGTGTGGGGATCGCTGGTCGGTGCGGACTCGTTGAGCTGCAGGGCCTGTTTCCACGCTGTATCTCTAAACTAAACTAAACTAATCAGTATGGGAGAAAGAAAGGCAGGGTAGACTTGTAGTGTGAGGGTTAAACTGACAATTTCAGCTAAAATGTGGAATAGAGTTATCAGCTAAATTAGCAGCCCTACATTCCTCGTAGCCTCGTGAAAACAAGATTCAGACGCGTTATCTCCTAGAATTGACCTTGCACCTGTCCATGTGTGGGGACTCGCATTGTCTGGGAATGCAGCCTTTCCCAGGCCATTCTATGGGAAAGCGTAGCGTTGGTGAACACAACACAACAGCAACAGTTGGGTAGACCACCCGCGCCCCCTGCTGCTAGTGGCACAGTAAGGTTGCAGACAAGGGGGGTTTATGATTGGCTTGGGGAGGGGCAGTGGTACCGTCTGCTCTGATAAGAAATGCCATAAAGATTGTCCTTGGGCGCCCTTTCGAGGAGAGAACCTCAGCCTTGGACCTATCACGAACAGTGCCAGGTGATCATGACCGAAACATCCTGCGGCTTGCTCTGATGAGTTTGCGAGTGCGTACGGGTTTACGTGAGTGTATGTAGAAACATCCTGCAGCGTGCTCTGCTGTGTACCGAGGGTTTGCAAATGCGTTCGGGGATATTCGGGGATACGTGAGTGTATGTGCCTTATTTAGTAGTGTAGTAAATTACTGAGTGAATCAAACTCTGTTGTTGGAATCCGGTGATTTAATACACTACTAAGGGGCATCTATCCAAAAAGGAACTGTTTCCGGCCCTTATCCGAGCTAGTCGTCTTCCTTGATTTAATGTTGCTGATACTGCTAAATCAGAGGCATCACATTCAACAACAAAGGGGAGATCCTCATCGATGGCGTGTAATGTCGCAGATTCTAATTGTTTCTTTAAAGAAGTAAAGGCACCAATTGCTGTAGAGTCAAGGGGGAAAGATTTTGCTCTAGTCAAAGGTTGAATTTTGTCAGAGAGATTTGGTATCCATTTAGCATAATATGCAAACATGCCAAGAACTCTTCGTAGAGAGTTTAATGTAGCTGGAACAGGTATCTCTTGGAGTGGGCGGAGTCTTTCTGGATCAGGCTTGATCATATCATTTCCAACCCAATAACCAAGAATATTATTTGATGACACTGATATTATTGACTTAGCCTCATTTAATGTTAGATTTTTAGAATGTACAACTTCTAAAAACCGTTGTACATTTTTGTCATGTTCTGCTTGGTCTTTTCCTGTGATAGTTATATTATCAAGAGAAGGCAAAGTATCTTTAAGGTTTTCCTGTTCAACAAGTTTGTCCATCTCTCTCTGAAAAACTGCCACACCATTAGTTACACCAAAAGGAACTCTGCAGTAGTGGTGGAACAGGCGCTCGGCGGGAGAATGTCTCTTTTGACTTGTGGGTGTCGGGTACTGCTCATGAGTGGAGTCTGTAGCAACAGCAATGTGACGGACGGCGGGAGCATCTCGGCTTCTGGACAAAGACATTGCCTGGTCCCGCCGCGCGATATTCGCCCTTTGAACGACAGTGTTTGCATGTTACTTGGCACTCCTTGCTACCGAACACCTTACGGCCGGGGCGATGGTGGTTATGCGCCCTCACTTACCTATCATGACCTGTGTTAAGTCCGTCAATGCCTCCCATAAGGAGGAACATGGTACATCTCTGATCGGGCTGAGAGAGGCCCCGACGGTGTTAGCCGTCAGCATGAGGAGGTCATGGCCCTCCCCTCGGGAGGTCACCCAGTACCCGAGTCCGAAACACCCCCTGCCTCCCCCATTGCTTGAGGGGTCCCATTTTCTGACCTCTCCCCTGACAAACAACAACAGGCACGGTTCACCGATGGCTCTAGTTATTGGGTTACAGGTAAGGTCGTCTGGCAAGCGGCCACCCTCCCTTTGTCCAATGACAACACCCCAGACCGACTGTACTCCGACTCCTGAGCAGTTGCCAACAGTATGGCTATATGGATGACACAGTGGCAGTCCCAGGGGTGGGAGTTACATGGTCTGCACCAGCTAATGGCCATGTATGGCACCCCATGGGAGATTCAGTCTGAAAACGGGTCCGACTTTACCGGTAACATAGTACAACTGTGGGTAGCTGATAATGGGGTGCAGTGGACCCTCCACATCCCGTGTGGAGCAGATAACTAACCTCCTCCCACACGCTCAAGAGGTGGGCCCTTGTATTACAGAAAGCAGTAAACAACTTGAACCAACGACCTGTGGCAGGGGGGACACCCATGAGCCGGAATCTGGCTGTTGCAGTCGAGCCAGATGACGCCACACCGACGAAAGATCAGGAGGGTGCCCGGAAGGTGTGGGTTTCGATCCCTGGTGGGGGGGGCCCTCGCAAGAGGGAAGTTATTGCCGCAGTGCAGACCAAGACGCGATGGCTTATGGTGACCGGGGAGGATAAACCAAAACCCTCTCTCTACAGAACAACCGCGAGGTGCATCATGTACACCGGACGATGGCATGGGCTGATACTTCTGGCAGTGCTGGCTTCTGCACCACCTGTCTGCACGGAATCAAACACCTGTCTCTTGCAGGTAAGGCCGTCTTACCTACATCTTATGTAAGTGCCTACGTAAACTGAATTTGTGCACATGTCCCACATCACAGACAATAGGACCACTCTGGGGCTAGTAGAGGCAGGGCAGGCTATCCAAGCCCTGAGTGCTGAAATGGTGGCAATATGAACTGTTGCCTTGCAGAATCGCATGGCCCTGTACTTCCTACTATCTGAGAAAGGGGGGACGTGCCATCATAGGAAGAGAATGCTACACTTACATACCAGATGCCAATGAAAACATTACAAACCTGGTGGCCAACATACGACAACAGGTTGATGTCTTGAATAAAGTTTTAAACAGTTGCACGATAAAGGCTCGGAGAGCACATGGTGGAATTGGTGGTCTTGGGGGTTCGGAGGTTGGGGGCATAATATTATGCCATGGCTGGTGATTGGGCATGTTTTAGTTGTAGTTGACATAATATTCTGCAATTTTGTGCTTCCCAACTGCCGCGTGAGGAGTGCCAAGAGGGTGGAGGGGTGGTATTGAGCCTGTGGGCCGAATGAAACGGGATTTGGGGTGTATGTGGTGACATTGTGTTCAAAACACCACTTTGCATGCTTGGGCTGATTAAAAGGGGCCAGTGAATCATGGGGATGCTTGCAAGGCCATCGAGATAAACTTTGCTTTCACGGAGACATCCAAGATTACCTCGGTGTCTGATAGAACACATAACTCACGCCATTATGGCATGGATAGTTAGTTTGACACATAATCACCTCACATTCGTTGAGATATAATTATTATACTGTACTTTTGATGATTATTGTTTGTATACTCGGTTACATGCAGTTAGATGGGCGCTAATGTAGGCTGATGACTCCAAAAAGTGTAGTGTAAGGGTTAAACTGACAATTTTAGCTAAAATGTGGAATGGAGTAATCAGCTAAATTAGTAGCCCTACAATCCATAGCCTTGTGAAAACAAGATTCAGACGCGTTATCTCCTAGAATTGACCTTGCACCTGTCTATGTGTGGGGACTCGCATTGTCTGGGAATGCAGCCTTTCCCAGGCCATTCTATGGGAAAGCGTAGCGTTGGTGAACACAACACAACAGCAACAGTTGGGTAGACCACCCGCGCCCCCTTCCGCTAGTGGCACAGAAACGTTGCAGACAAGAGGGGCTTATGATTGGCTCGGGGAGGGGCAGTGGCGCGGTCGGCTCTGATAAGAAATGCCGTAAAGATTGGTGCTGGGTGCTCTTTCGGGGAGAGAACCTCAGCCTTGGACCGTGTCACGAACGGTGCCAGGTGATCAAGAACGAAACATCCAATGGCGGGCTCTGATGAGTTTGCGAGTGCGTACGGGTTTACGTGAGTGTATGTAAAAACATCCTGCGGCGTGCTCTGCTGTGTATTCGGGGTTTGCGAGTACAATCGGGGAAATTCGGGGATACGTGCCTTATTTAGTAGTGTAATAAAATACTGAGTGAATCAAACTCTTGTCTGAATCTGGTGATTTATCGAACACAACAGGACTGAAGGATATTAAAGATTCTTTTCTTCTTTCCTCTCAGTGTTATTCAAGGTGTAGGACAATCTGATCGAAACAAGGAGAATAAACCATTACACAGAAACCTTTATTCACAACTTTGGTACAGATTATATACCTGCTGAAGCCCTTGCAGTGGCTTCGGAAAACAAATTGTGTGCAACAAGATCTCACAAAAGAAAATGAGGTTCGTGACTGGATAGCCAGTGATACTGCTTGAAGGATATTTGCCATCTAGGACACCAGTGCACTGAGATTACTTACTTCCACTCGCAAGGGCAGGTGGTGTCTTGATTTATGTCTTGCATGAAAGTGCCTTTTGCAAGTGTTAGGAGGTTAATCTTGGATAACTTTCATGCATGCCAGCTAACTCCTGCTGGTGAGTCAATGTGAGAGTCTGATTTCTATAGAAACCTTTTTAGCTCTGAAGCCAAGAGGAGTGATATCATTGCTCAGAGAAATGGGGAAAATATATCGCAAAAATTCTTTTGTCACAACTGTGATTAAGCTTTTAAGAAGAAAAGCTAAACAGCACCAAGCTATCAATTGTTTTAATCAGAACCAACCATTAAGATGGCGCCCAACCCAGGCGACTCTTTGTGTGCTAGTGTGCAATCACGCATCACAATTGCTCCACTTTTAAATCTCTATTCCTACCGCAACATTTCTTACTTTAACTATGCTCTTCTTAATCTCCTCTCAGATCTGTCGCTAAACGTTATTCATGTTATTCCCTTCATCATGCATCTGTACACTATGAATGGCTCGATTGTAATCATGTGTTGTCTTTCCGCTGACTGGTTAGCACGCAATAGAAGCTTTTCACTGTATCTCGGTACACGTGACAATAAACTAAACTAAACAAAATTACACTTAATAATTCATTTTGGCATATTGGAAACTTTCACCCTAAATTTAAAATGACCCATTTGTATCAGTTTAGATTAGTTTATTGTCACGTGCATTGTTGCTGTGTTTTTCAGACAGCTCAGTCTTCTGTGTAACCCACCCGACAGGCTTCATGTTTTGTACTTTTCCTCTTACCATGTCATGCCTCCTGTTTCCTTCATTTAGTGCCCCTCACATATTACAGTGCTCCTTGAAATGTTTTCGTGAAAGGTACCCGATAAATGTAAACTGCGGTCATTAAAGGAAGTTGGAAGAATATAAATCAGAACATCTGTGATGATAATAATAATAATAATCTATTGCTGCATCATAAAGATGCATAACTATTTTTCCCAGTGGAATCAAGTTTCAACCCAAACAACATGGATGTGTTGCCCAATGATTTCATGTTATTCAGTATTCTTTCTTCATTAGAAGGTGGGACTGTCATTTACACCTAATAATGTGCTGAACATTGGCAGTTTAAACCTTGCTGAGATTGCTTCTATTTTCTTCGAGACCTCTGAGGTCAAACTATCAATGAAATACTATTCACAACTGCAAAACAAACCTGCGTCAATTAATTGATTCAGTCACTGATACCGACCGGGAGTACCAGCAGTCCTATACAAATGCACGGCAAGGTAAAATGGAAGTAACTACAAGGCTCTATCTCATTTCATTAAAACATTTTAAAGTAATAGATCCAATTTGAGGTACATTGCTTTCATTTTTAATCCACTATTTTGCTTCATCGTTTTGAACAAGATGGAGATTTTGTTCTCATGGAGTCATAGTGTGATACAGTGTGAAAACAGGCCCTTCGGCCCAACTTGCCCACAACGGCCAACGTGTCCCAGCTACACTAATTCCACCTGCCCGAATTCGGTCCATATCCCTCCAAACCTGTCCAATCCATGCAGTTCTCTAACTGTTTCATAAATGATGGGATAGTCCCAGCCTCAACTACCTCCTCTGGCAGCTTGTTCCATACACCCGTCACCCTTTGTGTGAAAAATATTTTCTCAGATATAGTAGTTACAGTGAATAATGGCACCTCTGGTGATTACAATAGCTCAACCATGGATAAATATGACTTATCACAGGATCAACAACCCAAATAAAGAAAATCAGTGCAAAGGTTTTATACATTTGCACAGTAAATGCAATATTAAGTATACCCAATAGTTCTATAACACCACACTAACTCCAAATTCTGAAACAGCAAAATGGCAATATTCAATTGATTATTCTTAAGAATTAATCTCATAGTTCCCTTGTTGGCTCAAATGCCCTGCGTCATTGAATGAGGATTTATGCTCCCAATTGGACCACTTTTGTAAAGTTGAAGTTAGACTCTTTTAAGGTTTAAAGATAAATGGGGAAGAAACATTTATGAACCAATTGATCAGTTAAGGACAATAAATAGGTTAAGAGTATACAAGTCTTCTCATAAGCCAAGAGTGTAGACCTGATCTCCCAACCAACCATATTACAGCCCCTGCACTTTTTTATCATCTGCGCAAATTTATCTGTAGCTGTAATGGTTTAATGCTGTAACACTTTCTTCTGCACTCAGGAATTTTTCTCCTTGCACTGCCTGTGGTACTTTTGTATGGCCTGATTATACTCATCTATAGTATGATTTCACTGGATAACACGTAAACAAAGTTTTTCTCTATATCTCAGTACACATGACAATGATAAACCAATACTAATATTGTGAAAAAGACACAAAGTGCTGGAGGAACACAGCATGTCAGGCAGCATCTGTAGAGGGACTGGACAGAAGACATTTGGGGTCGGGACACTCCTTCAGACTGAAGTAGGGTCCTGACCCGAAACATCATCTGTCCAATCTCTCCGCAGATGCTGCCTCGCAAACTGAGTTCTTCCAGCGCTTTGTGCTTTGGTCAAGATTCCAGCTTTTGCATCTTCTTGTATCACCAACATTGTGAATTTCTGCTCACCTCACTCTGAGGCTCAGAAGGGACAAATGCAGTGTCATCTATTCCAAGACAGATGGAGCTACCTGCACCATAATAGAAGCATTTAAGTAGACTAAAACCATTGTTTGCTAATTCACCATCTCCCCTTGCAACCTTGTCGTGGTCGGGGAGCTTGTGTGTCTCAGTGACCCCTAGAGCTATGCCAGCGGGAGATTCGTCTCCTGTTAGGGTTTCCCATGCTGGACAGGTCGAAGGGTAGAGACGAGACGAAGAGCGATCCACTGGTCCTCCAGGTTGGGGGTTGAGCACAGGGCTAACATACCCGCCTCGTAAAACGAATATGTTATGTAAACAACAACTGAAGGAATCAACACTACTGGGCGTGACGGACTTCCAGGGCTATCGACAGATGCTAGGATGAATGTCAATGGTGAAAGCTGACCGGAAGCCAGTGGCAGGAAGGTGGAAGTTCTGAATGCCAAACATAAGACTAGGATAGGATATTGGAATGTACGAACAACGTACGACACAGAGAAACTAGCACAAGTGACATCAGAGATGAGACGCTACAACCTAGACATTCTTGAAGTAAGCGAAAGCAGATGGACGGGATCAGGGAGACTTAGGACCAGCACTGGAGAGACAGTGTTATACTCCGGAAGGTATGATGAGAATCACAGAGAAGGAGTAGCCATGCTTTTAAAGAAAGGAGTAGAAAATAGTTTGATAGCGTGGGAACCTGTCAATAGTAGACTCATGAAGATCAGAATGAAGGGGAAGCAAATTAATACAACCATCATCCAGTGTTACACCCCTATAAACGATAGTGATGATAGTGTTAAGGATGAATTCAATGAGCAACTACAGGCTGAGTTAGAAAACACACCAAGACATGACATGAAGATTATGATGGGGAACCTAAATGCAAAGGTTGGAAACAACAACACAGACCAGCCCAGAGCCATGGGCAAAGAGGGCTGTGGTTTTATAAATGAGAACGGTGAGAGACTAATAGAACTCTGCACCAATTACAATCTAGTAATTGGAGGGACCCTCTTTCCGCACAGAGACATCCACAAACTAACATGGTACTCTCCAAATGGAAGGGATAAGAACCAGATAGACCACCTGATGATAAACGGCACATGGAGCCGCTCATTACTTGATGTTAAGGTTAAACGAGGAGCTGATGTTGGTAGCAACCATCACTTGGTCCTGGCTGTTCTCAAAGTCAAACTGAGGAAAACAGGGAGCAAAAAGACAAGCAGGCAACAGTTTGTCATTGAGAAACTACATGACCCAAAAGTGAAAAGTTCTTAAGGAACAGGTTTCAGGCACTAGTAGATATGGATGATCACACAGAGCCAAATGTAAATAATATTAATATTAATACTGTGTGGGAACAAACTGTGACGTATATGTAATGTAAATGCCAGTGCCCCCTTGAGGCCAAGAGCAGAAGCTGGCCAATGGGCTTGTGCCTTGTGACTGAGGTCAGGTGACCTTCTAGGGCCAATGGGCTTGTGCCTTGTGACTGAGGTCAGGTGACCTTCTAGAAGTTTCCTGTCTTATTCGTGGTGTTTCATCCACATTAAATTGATTAAAGCTTCAAGTTATTCGTTTTGACCCCAACGTTGAAGGAGGAGATGTGATGTAAGTAAAGTAAAGGGGGAAATGTGATGTAATTAAAGTAAAGGGGGAGATGTGATGTATATGTAATGTAAATGCCAGTGCCCCCTTGAGGCCAAGAGCAGAAGCTGGCCAATGGGCTTGTGCCTTGTGACTGAGGTCATGTGACCTTCTAGGGCCAATGGGCTTGTGCCTTGTGACTGAGGTCAGGTGACCTTCTAGAAGTTTCCTGGTGAAGGATCAGTAATAAAATCTTCTTACAAGATGTCGGGCGTATATTCTTTGTGCTAGCCACAACAGGGTCTTACAGAGGACGTTACACAAACCAAAATAGCTTATGTGAAAACCAGTGAAGCCTGCCTGGGGTTCAAGCAGAAGATAAAGAAGGAATGGATAACTGAAGACACATGGCAAACCATTAAAAATAGGAGAAAATTAAAGAAGCAAATAAATGAAACAAAATCCAAACGGCTGCAAGAAAGATGCAAGATTCAATGTCAAGAAGCAAACAAAGCAGTTCAGAGGAAAGCCAGAGCTGACAAACGGGCGTACCTGGAAGATCTAGCCACTCAAGCAAGAAGATGCAAATAAGAAAGGAGAGCAAGGGAAGGTCTACAATATAACCAAAATAATCTGTGGCAAACATCATCGAAACACTGAGACACCAATTATAGACAAAAAGGGCCGACTCCTAACAACAGAAACAGAACAAACGCTGGGTGGAACACTTTAATGAAGTATTGAACAGAACACCGCCCATAATAGAGGCTAACACCCAACAAGCAGAGGATGACCTAGATATTAGCACTGAATCACCAACTAAGGAGGAAATTGTTATAGCCATTAAGTCCCTTAAAAGTGGAAAAGCCCCAGGCCAAGATAACCTCAATGCAGAACTGTTTAAGGCGGACCCAGAACTTGCAGCCGAAGTATTTGTACAACTTTTCACAGCTATTTGGGAAAGAAAGGAGATACCTGACGACTGGTCAGAAGGAGTCATCATTAGGATACCAAAGAAAGACAACTTAAGAGAGTGTAACAATTGGAGAGGGATCACTCTTCTATCAATTCCAAGCAAGATTCTGGCAAAGATTATAATACAACGTACCTCAGAAGCAGTAGACAAACAGCTCAGGAAAGAGCAGGCAGGATTTCGTGGTGGGAGGGGATGCATTGACCAGATATTTGCCCTGCGTAACATTATAGAACAGTGCACAGAGTGGCAGAGACAGATATATATCAACCTTGTTGATTTCGAGAAAGCATTTGACAGCATCCACCGGGGACAGTCTCTCGGGCATATTACGAATGTATGGGATTCCACAGCACATAGTCGAAGTAATTAAGAGCTTCTACGCCAACTTCTCTTGCAGAGTAGGGAATAGTAACCATACATTCCAGGTGAAGACAGGAGTTCGACAAGGGTGTGTGATGTCAGCGCTACTCTTCAATATTGCTATTGACTGGGTGATGCGTCAGACAACCGAAGATCAAGCAAGAGGCATACGATGGACTCTCTTCTCAACATTGGAAGATCTTGATTTTGCTGATGACATAGCTCTGGTCTCCCACACTCACAAACACATGCAGGAAAAAACATCCCGTCTTAGTGACTTTGCATAACAAATTGGCTTGAAGATAAACCAGAAAAAATCTGAATTAATGACACTAAACATCCAAAACCCTTTACCAATCCAAGTGAATGGAAACGACCTTCCCATAACTGAGGAGTTTATTTATCTTGGTAGTAAAGTCAGATACGATAGCGGAGCACAAAATGACATTAAGAACCGTCTAAACAAGGTGAGGAATGTTTTCGGAATGCTAAACAAAGTATGGAGGTCCCAGCAATACCGCACTAAGACCAAGCTGAAGATATACGGGAGCTGTGTCCTCTCCACCCTCTTATACGGCTCGGAATGCTGGAGAATGACAGTGAGTGACATCAACCAGCTGTCAGTCTTCCATACTGAGAACCTGAGAAGAATCCTTAGAATATTTTGGCCAAACACCATATCCAACCAAGATCTCATTGCTCAATGCCAGCAAGAGAGTATGGATACCATCATCATGAGAAAGCACTGGAACTGGATTGGCCATATACTGAGAAGAGAACCAGACAGCATCCCAAGAATAGCCCTGCACTGGATACCAGACGGGAAAAGGAAAAGAGGGAGAACCAAAACCACATGGCGTCGAACTGTAGAGGAGGAAATGAAAACTATGGAATTGACCTAGGGTAGTGTCCAGAACCTAGCCCAGAACAGACAGGAGTGGAGAACCTTCGTTGTTGCCTACATGCCAGGAGGCATAATGGGCAGTAAGTAAGTAAGCAAATTCATCATAGGAAAAGCTCTGTAGGCTAATCTCCCATAACTCCTCAGGGATGCATCATGAGCGATAGTGGCAGTGATCTGCCAGCAGATAGCGTGCTTGCACTTTCACTTGAGAGGCTTTGATATAACTGAAGATGGAGATTTGGGATTTCAAAGAAAGTGCTTCACAAAAAGTAAGATTTATTTTCCATTCAACAAGCAACAAAAATGTAACTTAATTTTAAAAAATCTTTTGAATAGGTGAACAATTGCTACCTATTGCTGAAGATGGGTCCTGATCAAAACATCATCTGGCCATTTCCCTCCATAAATGCTGCTTGACCCACCAGGTTCTTCCAACATTTTGATTTTTGCTTAATGCTGAACTTGTTCAAACAAATAAATTCATTTATTTGGTCGGCACGGTGGTACAGCTGTAGAGTTGCTGCCTTACAGAGCCAGAGACCCAAGTCTTTGCTGCTCTACAACAACTGCTTGACTTATGAGTCTTTGCAAGATTTTCTGTTTTTATTTCAGACTTTTGGCATCTGCAATATTTCAAGATTCAAGATTCAATTTATTGTCACATTAAGGGACAGTGAAATTAAGGTACAATGAAATTTGTACCAATTAAGGTAGAGTGAAATTTGAGTTACCATACAGCCATACTAAGTAAAAAGCACCAAGACACACAGCTACATAAAATAAAATTTAACATAGACATCCACCACAGCGGACCCCACATTCCTCACTGTGATAATGGAAGGCAATAAAGTTCAATCATCGTCCTCTTTGTTCACCCATGGTCGGGGCAATTGAACCATCTGCAGTCGCCGCTGCCGACTGTCCGAGGCCCTCACGTCGGGATGATCAAATTCCCGCGTTGGGACGGTTGACAAACTCTCCGCGGCAAGGTGCTCCCGAGTCGGCCTCTTCTTACTGCGGGCTTCCCAATGTTAAAGTCCACAGGCCCCGCGGGTGGAGCTCTCCACAGTCGGTCCTCTGCAAAGGATCACAGCTCCCGATGTTAAAGCCCGCGCCGTGCACGCGGCTTGAAGCGCCGGGCTGGTCTCCAGGAAAGGCCGCCAACTCCTCGATGTTGGGCCGCAGAGGGGACGGAGATCCGATACGGATAAAAATCCAGATGGAACTTTGGGATTAAATGCAAACCAGTCTGACATCATTGCATTCACATCTCTTTTGGCCCGTAGGAGAATTTTGTTGGTCTGGAAATCTATAACTCCTCCATCTGCTGCCGCTTGGCTGGAGGACGTAATGTTCTTTCTAAAACTAGAAAAGATCAAATTTATACTGAGGGGATCTGTGAAAAAGTTTTATTCAAAATGGGAAACTTTTTTTATCATACTAAAAGAATTACCCACTGACTGAGGGCACTTGATTGTAGCTGGGGATCTGCCTTTAAATATGTTTTACTTTTATTTATTTACTTTTTTTTTGTTTACACAAGTGTTGATTACCTCACAGGACGGTTGATGCATAATGAATGAGTGTATTCTGAACCATCTGGTAGGCTGTAGGTATGTATGTATGGGCCTGCGACTTGGAAGAATGTAGAGGTTTTGCTGTTAAAATATGCATTTGTATTTGTAATATGTTGTATTGTGAACACATCAGCTGCCAAGGGGTGTCCAGGGTGGGTGGGTGAGGGTTATTTTATTGTTATATATAAAAACAAAAATGGAGGGGAATGTAATGCACTACGTCAGCCGTATTGTATCTTTCCTTCAATAAAAATGTAAATATGAAAAATCTCCGTCGACGTAAAAGATTGAAAAAAAGTTTCCTCCAATTCCCACCCCCCACATAAAACAAACCAAGAAACACTAAAACATACTTCATCACATACTTAAAATAACAAAAAAAGAATAAAGGACAGACAGACTGTTGGCGAGGCAGCCAGAGATGGTGGCGCCACCTGTTGGAATTTACACTGTATTAACCACACATTTTCCACATTCAACGTGGGAGGAAGAAATTAGATCCACTAGCACCTAAATAACGGTGAAATGGTTTGGTACTGGTGCAGTGAAAAGCATCGTTCTTTTTTGAAAAGCTCTTACTTTCTTTAACAGTGCATAGTTTAGCCAATCATTAATTTTGCCACAGTTGCATTTAGACTTTGGAATTTGTCTAGTGATATCATAATCATAATCATACTTTATTAGCCAAGTAGGTTTTGCAACATATGAGGAATTTTATTTGCCATGCAGTCATACCAATAAAAAGCAACAGGACACACAAAATCCATTTTAACATAAACATCCACCACAGTGACTCCTCCGCATTCCACACTGTGATGGAAGGCGAAAAAAACATATGGATATATTTTTAATCGTAATTTGAATTTTAATAAATTGCATTTTAATGCATGTTTATTCTTTATTGGACATGTTTACCTTCAAACTAATAGATTCAAGATTCAATTTATTGTCACATTAAGGGACAGTGAAATTAAGGTACAATGAAATTTGTACCAATTAAGGTAGAGTGAAATTTGAGTTACCATACAGCCATACTAAGTAAAAAGCACCAAGACACACAGCTACATAAAATAAAATTTAACATAGACATCCACCACAGCGGACCCCACATTCCTCACTGTGATAATGGAAGGCAATAAAGTTCAATCATCGTCCTCTTTGTTCACCCATGGTCGGGGCAATTGAACCATCTGCAGTCGCCACTGCCGACTGTCCGAGGCCCTCACGTCGGGATGATCAAATTCCCGCGTTGGGACGGTTGACAAACTCTCCGCGGCAAGGAGCTCCCGAGTCGGCCTCTTCTTACTGCGGGCTTCCCAATGTTAAAGTCCACAGGCCCCGCGGGTGGAGCTCTCCACAGTCGGTCCTCTGCAAAGGATCGCAGCTCCCGATGTTAAAGCCCGCGCCGTGCCCGCGGCTTGAAGCGCCGGGCTGGTCTCCAGGAAAGGCCGCCAACTCCTCGATGTTGGGCCGCAGAGGGGACGGAGATCCGATACGGATAAAAATCCAGATGGAACTTTGGGATTAAATGCAAACCAGTCTGACATCATTGCATTCACATCTCTTTTGGCCCGTAGGAGAATTTTGTTGGTCTGGAAATCTATAACTCCTCCATCTGCTGCCGCTTGGCTGGAGGACGTAATGTTCTTTCTAAAACTAGAAAAGATCAAATTTATACTGAGGGGATCTGTGAAAAAGTTTTATTCAAAATGGGAAACTTTTTTTATCATACTAAAAGAATTACCCACTGACTGAGGGCACTTGATTGTAGCTGGGGATCTGCCTTTAAATATGTTTTACTTTTATTTATCTACTTTTTTTTTGTTTACACAAGTGTTGATTACCTCACAGGACGGTTGATGCATAATGAATGAGTGTATTCTGAACCATCTGGTAGGCTGTAGGTATGTATGTATGGGCCTGCGACTTGGAAGAATGTAGAGGTTTTGCTGTTAAAATATGCATTTGTATTTGTAATATGTTGTATTGTGAACACATCAGCTGCCAAGGGGTGTCCAGGGTGGGTGGGTGAGGGTTATTTTATTGTTATATATAAAAACAAAAATGGAGGGGAATGTAATGCACTACGTCAGCCGTATTGTATCTTTCCTTCAATAAAAATTTAAATATGAAAAATCTCCGTCGACGTAAAAGATTGAAAAAAAGTTTCCTCCAATTCCCACCCCCCACATAAAACAAACCAAGAAACACTAAAACATACTTCATCACATACTTAAAATAACAAAAAAAGAATAAAGGACAGACAGACTGTTGGCGAGGCAGCCAGAGATGGTGGTGCCACCTGATGGAATTTACACTGTATTAACCACACATTTTCCACATTCAACGTGGGAGGAAGAAATTAGATCCACTAGCACCTAAATAACGGTGAAATGGTTTGGTACTGGTGCAGTGAAAAGCATCGTTCTTTTTTGAAAAGCTCTTACTTTCTTTAACAGTGCATAGTTTAGCCAATCATTAATTTTGCCACAGTTGCATTTAGACTTTGGAATTTGTCTAGTGATATCATAATCATAATCATACTTTATTAGCCAAGTAGGTTTTGCAACATATGAGGAATTTTATTTGCCATGCAGTCATACCAATAAAAAGCAACAGGGCACACAAAATCCATTTTAACATAAACATCCACCACAGTGACTCCTCCGCATTCCACACTGTGATGGAAGGCGAAAAAAACATATGGATATATTTTTAATCGTAATTTGAATTTTAATAAATTGCATTTTAATGCATGTTTATTCTTTATTGGACATGTTTACCTTCAAACTAATAGAGGAACCATCTGATTTTCCATCCCCACAGCACCAATCAATGCCCCATCCACTCTAACAATCTATTCTGCAGATAGACACAAACTGATGGAGTCTCTCAGTGGGACAGGCCAGCATCTCTGGAGAAAAGAAATGGATGACCCTTCCTCAGACTCAAACTATTCTGGCCTGGTTTATAGAATATTTCTAATCTTAAAAGGAATGGAGGCAAATTGCTTCAAATGAAACTTCTCGCTGGAAAGTTGAAATGTTATTCTTTCAAGTGAAGGACGATTGAGCTTGTTATACAATCACAAAGACGTCCTTTTGACCTATGAGAATCATCTTACTTCTATAAATAACTGTAGATATATGATCCTGGATAACAGCTAAAAGGGTAATTGATACTTTCTATATATTTACAGACTCTGTCATAAATATATTAGCTTTGTTATGTTTCTCATGTTTGGACTATCAGCGCTTCAGAAACATAGCCTGACAATTACCTTCTTAAATCAAGAAACTCAGTGAGACATTAAAGTTATCGATACAGATTCCAGAAAGGTCTTCTAGAAGCTAGCACATGCAAACCAGGTGTTAAAATTCACCAAATGGCTCCATGCTAAGTAAATGGCTTAGTTTTAGAGATACAGCATGGGAACAGGCCCTTCGGCCCATCAGTCATCGATCAACCCTAGAAACTAGTTTTATGTTATCCCACTCTCTCATCCACTCCTTGCACATTAGGGGCAATTTCAGAGGCCCATTAACCTAAATACCTGCATATCTTTGGGTTGTGGGAGGAAACCGGAGTGCCTGGATGGAATCCACACAATCATGGAAGAACATGCAAACTCCACACAGACAGCACTCAAGGTCAGGATCGAAACGAGGTCTCTGGTGCTGTGAGGTAGCAACTTTACCATTGTGCTGCACCACTGTGCTGCTTCTGGGAGCGCCTGGGAACCTTACAAACAATTAAATATTTAGCCCATGGCAAGATCCAGAAAGATCAATGAAGTAAGGACCAAGTTATCCATTTCAGTGGTGTTAGAAAAGAGACACATATTGGGCACAATATTAGAGAGAAATCCTCAGTTCTTTATTGAAATACTGGCATAAGATCCAGCCTGCTGGGGCACGTACAGTCCAAGTTTAGCACCCCTTCTAAAGTATCTCCAAGTCATACTCAATCGAAACCAGAGTCTTAATTGTGTGCTCATCAATGGGTCTAACTGGGGCAGACAAAGCTTAATCTTTCCTGATGGATCGTAGAACAGAACTGCTGTTCATATTAAGGAAGTAAGTTGGTTTCTCAGCCTCTTTGGTGGGTGAGAACCTGTTCCGTCAGAGGCTGACCTGGTGGAACTTTGCAACACATTCCCAGATTAGGCCATAAGACTATAAGACGTCAATGCTTCAATGGTTTCTTTATTGTCACATGTACTGGGTACAATGAAATACATTTTTTGCATACAGTTCAGCAAAAGAATCCCCATAAATGAGCACAATCCCCATCCCCCCCCCACCCCCGGTCAGTACAAAATGTACAGAGCAGCCCACTGAGTCCAGATGCAAGAGGCGTTATTTTGCCGCCATTTTACAGTCCAAACTTCAGCTGGCCACAAGGGCCCATTGCAGCCATCGCCTCTATTTCGGTCGTCCCGCGAACCTATGTCGCTCTCCACGCCGGCCCTCTTCAGCCCTTGTTCCCGGGTGGGTGACTCCCACAGCCAACCATGGAAGTCGCAGAAGGTAAGACCCCCTCCCTGGTTCTTCTTGCCTGGTCCTTTGTCCAGCGTCCGCCGCCATCGCCCTCCACCTCCTCTCCGAATCCCGGTCCATGAGGTGAATGGTGGCACTCGGCGCCATCCCTCTCAGTCCCGCGGTGGAGGTCAAGTTCCCAGTCCCGCGGTGGAGGAGCCGGGCCCATGGTTGGGGTACAGCCGCGGCTCGCTGGTCCCCTGGAACGAGTCCCAGCCTGCTGCAGGGCCTTCAGCGGCCCTCGCACTGCCTCCCGCCGCCAGTACGCTTACCAGCCTTTGGTCCAACTCCCTCCACTGGCATGGGATAGGCTCAGCAGATTTTCAGTACTGTGACAATGAGCCAAGCCCGTGCCTAATTAGGCCATTCAGCTCATTGAGTCTACTCTGCCATTCCATCATGGCCGATCCATTTTTCCCTCTCAACCCCATTCTCCTGCCTTGTCCCCTTAACCTCTGATGCTCTTACGAATCAGACTGAATACCTGGTCCTAATTTTGTTATCCCAAGTAGACATGTAAAAAAAGACACTACTGGGAGAACACTGCCCGTATGGAAGAGCAGATTAAAGCAGCAGATGGCTGTGATCATGAGTCAAGCTCAAATCCATTCTAATAAGGATCACAAAACCGGAATCAAACACCCAGGCTTCCAAACTATCAGAGCCAAATTATAGGCATTTATCAGCGGCGATCTCCAAAGTGTAATAACGCTACTGCATATTCGACACTTTCAACTTGCAGTTGTTCCCTCTCCTCTGACATGTCTTTACTGGATGTGCCAAGGAAAATTCATGGCAAGGAAGTAGATATTTGGAATCCATTATGTTTATCAGCTGGGAGAGGTGTTTCATTTCTGCTCTTCTTCTTTTCAGTTGGCTCCTCATGTTTGCGGTCACAGCAGATGTGATGGCAAGTAGCTAATCAATGATTATACAGGAGAATATTCAAGAATGTGGGCAGGTTGCACAATGTCTTTCTGTGGTTATAGTTCTAGCTTTGCTCTCAAAACTGTGTGCAAGAGAGCTTTATAGTCTCACCCAAACCCCATCAAGATTGCACAAAGAACATAGAACAGCACAGCACAGGAATTCAGTCCGCAATGTCTGTGCTGAACACAATGTCAAGTTAAACATTGGAGACCCTCAGACTATCTTTAATCGGACTTTACTGGACTTTATCTTGCACTTAACATTATTCCCTTTGTCATGTATCTGTACATTGTGGATGGTCGGATTGTAATCATGTATTGTCTTTCCGCTGGCTGGTTCGCACGCAACAAATGCTTTTCACTGTACCTCGGCACACGTGACTACAATCTAAAATGAACGAAACTAAGCTAATCTCCTCTGCCTGCAGCAACCCAAATCCCTCCATTATTCAGATTTTTATTTTTGGAAGCCAAATTAGAGGAACTGAAGATAGACACAAAATGCTGGAGTAACTCAGCAGGGCAGGCAGCATCACTGGATAGAAGGAACTGAATTGGCTGTGCTGAAACACTCCTCCTTGTTAACTGTGTGGAGGAGGTCAGAGAGTAGCACAGAATTGTCTTTGAGTTTAAGTCACGAGTATGCAGGCCTCGTCGATGAGGAATCGCTGGGAAATGTGATATGATCGCTGGCCCATATTTATAAGCAGTTTCATAAGCCTGACTGTTTCAGAACTGCATGACTTTTTTGTCCACGGTTCTCGTGACTGCTGCACTTCAGTGATCAGTACACAGTACTATTTTTACTTGCAAAAACAAAATGCAAATTATGTAATCAAAGGAGGTACATACTAGGACAGCAATTTAAAGTTATATATGTTGTCTCTCCCAAATAATTCAGACTGGTGAGATTTTGAAAAATACTGAATCTGCCCGTAACGTGATGTTATATTTTTTTCTACTCACATGCTGTTGCTGTCATTTTCCATGGTGCTTGGAAATTATTTTCCACACGTCTTCAGGTTGACATGAGGAGTTTATTTGGCAGCAAAGAAACATTCCCTTCCAATATCTGCTGCAAGGGTAAATGTTTCACACAAAGGGTGGTGGGCGTATGGAACAAGCTGCCGGAGGAGGTAGTTGAGACAGGTACTATCGCAACGTTTAAGAAACATTTAGAAAGATACATAGATAGGGCAGATTTAGAGGGATATGGGCCAATCGCAGGCAGGTGAGACTAGTGTAGATGGGTCATGTTGGCCGGTGTGGGCAAGTTGGGCCAAAAGGCCTGATTCCAAGCTGTAAGACTCTATGTTAATGAAAATCAAGTTCCCAACCATGAAAGTAGTCGTCACTCAACCCAGTTCCAATTTCCACCAAAAAGGTTCAGCTATTTTAGAATGTCCTTTAAGTGTTGGATGTCTTTTGGTATCTTGCCCAACCAGATCAAATTAAAGAGCCTTTCAAAGAATTTATCACATGCAGCACTGATGCCAAAGTTAGAGAGTCATAAGGACATCAAACGTAGAAACGGGTACTTCATCCTAACATCCATGCTGACGAAGATGCCCCATCTAAGCAAGTCCTCGTTTCGGTTTTGGCTCATACCATTCCAAACCTTTCACTTCCACGTAACTGTCCAAATGACTTTGAAATACTCCCTCAACTACTTCCTCTGACAAGAGAGGAAAGATTTAATAGGAACCTGAGGGACAACGTTTTAACAGAGGGTGGAGGGTATATGGAATATGCTACTTCCTCTGACAGTCAGTAGTATATTGCATTTACCCACCAACACTCTGTGTGAAATCGTTGTCCCTTAGGTTCTTATTAAACCTTTCCTCTCTTACCTTAAACCTGTGCCTTCAAGTTCTTTATTCCCCAATCCTGGGGGAAATAGAACGATGTGTATTCATCCTATATGGGCCCCTTCTGATTTTATATACCCCTTTAAGGTCATTCCTCAGACTCCTGTACTTCATGGAATAAAGTCATGGCCTGCTCAACCTCTCCCTTTAGCTCAAGCCCTCGCAAGATCTTATAGAACTGTATAGAAAGGAACTGCAGAAGCTGGCAGCGGGTCAGGCAGCATCTCTGGAGAACATGGATAGGTAACATTTTGGGTCCAGAATGATTGTGGGGGGCGGTGGAAGTATAGGAGAGATGTAGAGACGTACCACCTGCCCCGATACCTCCTCCCTCTCCCCCATTGAGGTTCCCCAGCAGTCTTTCCAAGTGAGACACAGGTTCACATGCACCTCCTCTAACTTTGTCTACTGCATCCGGTGTTCCCGATATGGCATCCTGTACATCGGCGTGACCATGCACAGACTCAGCGACCGTTTCCTAAACACAAGCACATGGTCCACCAAGGCCTATGTGATCTTCTGTGTAGGAAGGAACTGCAGATGCTGGTTTAAACCAAAGATAGACACAAAAAGCTGGAGTAACTCAGCGGGTCAGGCAGCATCTCTGGAGAATTGGAAAAGGTGACTTTTCGGGTCGAGACCCTTCTTCAGACCCAAAATTTCACCTATTCCTTTTCTCCAGAGATGCTGTCTGACCCGCTGATTTACTCCAGCTTTTTGTCTCTATCTATGGGATCTCCTGATTGGTATCCATTTAAACTCCTTTTACCATTCCCAAACTGACCTGGGCCTCCTCCACTGCCAGAGTGAACCCACACTGAAAATGAAGGAACAATATCTCTTATTCCACTTACGTAGCTTACAACTCAATGGTACGAGCATTGAATTCTCCAATTTTAGGTCACTACAAAACCCTCTCTCTCCATTCTTCCTCCCTTAATCTACCACCCCCAAATTCCACTGTGTCCCACCTGGACTCACACCTACATCTTCCCTCCCCCGCCACTGACATTCCTTCCTCTAGCGTCACAATTTGAAACTCTTCAATCCTTTTGTCTCACACCTTCTGTCTTTTCAGCTCCGGCCTTTGTCCACCATCTGCCTATCAACCCCCCCCCCCCCCCTATCAATTTATTACCTAGCAGAGTTTGTCCAGCCTCTCTTCCAGCTTTGACATTTACATTGCCTTCTGTTCACTGTGTGAACTGTTTGAGCAAGGCGATGCAGGACCATTGTGACTGAGCTGTTCCACACCGGCAGTATGGTTTTGACTACTTTTTGCCTAATGACGAGTTAATGCAGCACTTTGTGTCTTTTTTTCACTCAAAATTCAAGCAGGGTTTCCAATAGCATTAAATAAAAGGTTGACACAAGGTGTCCTTTAATCCTCCCTGCTCGTGGGGTTATGACATATCCTTTCTGTGTTGGTAACAGATCTAGTAAAGGCACAGGAATAACTTAACTGTTCGTGACCGATAAAAGGAACAGAAATACACTTTGCTCTAGCCATTCAATAAAAGTCGAAAGAAGGGTCCCAACCAAAACGTCACCTATCCATGTCCTCCAGAATGTTGCCTGACCCGCTGTGTTACTCCAGCACTATGGGTCTTTTTCTGTAAACCAACATGTGCAGTTCCTTGTGTCTGATGTCATTGAGTGATAAGCTTACTGAAATAAGGTACCATGGAGTGATGCGTCACCTGCAAGCCACTTTTATCATTGCCCAAATGAGTTAAAGGCAATTCAAATGTGAAGAATTATAATCAGTACTAGAAACATAGAACTGCAGATGCTGGTTACTACACAAAAAGACATAAAGTATTAGAGTAACTCAGCAGGTCAACATGGATAGGTGACATTTTGGGTTGAGACTATTCTTAGGACTGAAGAAGGGTCTCGGCCCAAAATGTCACCTACCCAAGTTCTCCAGAGATGCTGTAAGACCTGCTGCGTTACTCCAGCACTTTGAGTCCTTTTAAGAATTATAATCAATTGTCTGGTCCTCTTCTTATCGTGCCCACACATGCTAGATGAGCTTCAGCCAAAACTGAACACAACTCTTAGCAATATCATTGTTCTCTGTGAGGTCCTCAGCTTTGCATTCGTGCTCCAATAGAGGACATCTCAATAGGTGCTCCATAGTTTGTGGTTCAGTGCCGCATATGCAGAAGAACGTCTTCAGTGTCTATATAACCCCAATTCTTGTGAATCGCTTTACAACGACCAGTACCAGCTTTCAGTCTGTTGAGGCTTTTCCATTCAGCCAAGCTTGATTCCGCCCCAGGAGGAAGTTTTTCTTTGGCACTTATGGACATGGATGTCGTTGATGGGAGATTGGCTAGTCTCTCTTCCTAGAATGCAACTCTAGTACCTTCAGCTTCAGCATTTGGTTCAACTTCGTTGAGGAAGCTTTTCCTGGACTTTAGCCGACTCTTTGCAGGTTCATGGCCGAATAGGGGATGTACATCTGTGGTCTGGCAATGGCATTCTCCACTGCTTGCTGCACTACGACAAATCTCTGGTGGCGCTATACCAGATAGTATGTATAGGCTGTCAGTTGATGTTGGTCTAAGACATCCAGTGATAAGGCGGTAGGTTGTATTGATGGCTGGATCAATCTTCTTAGCATGGGCTGATCTTTCCCAGACTGGGCATGCATACTCTGCTGTGGAGTAGCAAAGGGCCAAGGCAGTTGATCGTAGAGTGTCAGGAATTGCGCCCCATCTTGTTCCAGTAAGTTTGCTGACAATGTTGTTTCTTGCAAAGACTTTAGCTTTTGGCTTCTCAACATGGGTCTTGAAGGAAAAACAATGATCTAAGGTGACTCCTAGATATACTAGGTGATCGTAGTTTTCAAGAGGGGTACCAGACCAGATGACATTCAGTCGACGTTTGGCTTCTCCAGCTCAGTAGCCTGGGTATGGAGAGAAGGCAGGTACAGGCTACTGAGCTGGATGATCAGCCATGATCATATTGAATGGCGGTGCAGGCTCGCAGGCTCGAAGGGCCGAATGGCCTACTCCTGCACCTATTTTCTATGTTTCTATGTTTCTCAGTTGTGCAGATGGAATGCACACACCTGTGTCTTTGATGGATTTGCACAGTGGTTCTCTTCATAGTAAGGTGTTAGTTTGTTGAAGGCATTTGAGAGTCGTTCTTCAACAGCACTGAAGTCACTGTCTTGGGCAGCTACACCAAGGTGTCTGCATAGATAAAGTGACATGTACCTTCACTTCTAGGTTGGTCGTTAGTGTAGATGTTGAAGAGTATTGGTGCAAGCACACCTCCCTGTGGTAGTCCGTTCTTGAGTTTCTGCTATCTGCACTTCTTACTACCCAGTTTGACAAAGAAGTACCTGTTCTCGAGCATCCTTTCAATCAATTCTGTTAGACGGATGTCCTTGGTAAGCTCCAGGATCTTGTGGAGAAAGGCATCTATGGTTAACAGTGTCGTAAGCAGCTGAGCCGTCGACAAACACAACACCAGTTAGTTTCCCTTCCTCAAAACCAGCTGGCTGGGGGAAAACCAGCTTGCTCTGGGGTAAGGAGATCATCAACAACAGGTCCAACTCTGTTAAGTATCAGGCGTTCAAAGACCTTGTATGTATGACTCAGAAGTGAGATTGGACTATAGCTCTTAGGAATCGATGGATCTTTCCCGGGTTTCAGGAGTGCCAGTACATGTGCTTTCTTCCAGATCTTAGGAAGCTAGTGGGTAGACAAGCAGTGGTCGTACAGCTGTAGCAGCCATTACATGGCAACAGGTCTAAAGTTCTTAATCTGTTGAGATGTTATCCCGGCCAATTGCTTTCCCTGGCTTCAGTGAAGTGATGCCCTTTTCCAGCTCTTCCATAATCATAGGTCGAGTATGACTTTGCTATACTTCTTACGGTCAAGTTTGTTCTAGTTCTTCATCTTTCCACTTTTGCCGTTCTGTAGCAGTTGGTTGGCAACTTGATCTGCAGTGACTTTGAGCGGTTGAGGTGGTACTTTCAGGTCGACACGAAGCTTTACGGATGGTTGATCATGGTTTCTTGCTGGTAGAAAATAAGCTTTATAATAACAAAGAAAAGCTACAATACAGAGGCTAATCTTCACATAAGTTAATTATTCTTATATGAAAACATTAAATAGCACTTTTGATGGTTGGCTGGACCATGGTGAATTCCTTTATTGCAATGTGAAGCATTGCAATAAAGCATCATGTATTTCTGAGCTTCATTGGAAGAACTATCAGCTAATTAGATAAACAAACGTTTTGTGGCCTTTATTTAACTAAGATTTGGGCAAAAGAGTAAATGATTAAAACACTGCATCAGTCTGAAGAAGAATCCCAACCCGAAACATCTTCAATCCATTCCCTTGGATGTGGAGACGATGTTTCCACTAGTGGGAGAGCCCAGGATGAGAGGTCATAGCCTCAGAATTAAAGGATGTTCTTTTAGGAAGGAGATGAGGATGGGTTTCTTTAGTTAGAGGATGGTGCACCTGTGGAATTCTTTGCCACAGAAGGCTGTGGAGGCACAGTTAGTGGATATATTTAAGGCAGAGATATAGATTCTTGATTAGATTTAGATTTTAGATTTTTAGATTTAGAGATTTAGAGATACAGCGCGGAAACAGGCCCTTCGGCTCACCGAGTCCGTGCCGCCCAGCGATCCCCGCACATTAACACTATCCTACACACACTAGGTACAATTTTTTACATTTTACCCAGTCAATTAATCTGCAAACCTGTACGTCTTTGGAGTGTGGGAGGAAACCAAAGATCTCGGAGAAAACCCACGCAGGTCACGGGGAGAACGTACAAACTCCGTACAGACGGCGCCCGTAGTCAGGATCGAACCTGAGTCTCCGGCGCT
This sequence comes from Rhinoraja longicauda, assembly GCF_053455715.1. Taxonomy (NCBI): domain Eukaryota; kingdom Metazoa; phylum Chordata; class Chondrichthyes; order Rajiformes; family Arhynchobatidae; genus Rhinoraja; species Rhinoraja longicauda. The sequence goes on along the minus strand of NC_135961.1, from coordinate 61,152,542 downwards.
GCGTCACCGTGCCGTCCTTATGGGTATGGGTGTCAGAGGTAATGGGGAGAAGACAAGAGAATGGGGTTAGGAGGGAGAGATAGATCAGCCATGATTGAATGGCGGTAGACTTGATGGGCCAAATGGCCTAATTCTACTATCACTTATGATCTTATGATCCACAGATGCTGCCTGACCCGCTGAGTTCCTCAAGCACTTTGTATATTGATCACGACTCCGCCATTCAATCATGTAGTTTCATGTGTCTCCAAACCAGTAAGGTCTTCTTATTGTAATTATGCAGGGTTTAGGAAAGATGACAATTTAAGGACTGTATGCAGTTTTGGCTGCCTTTTCTATAGGAGGAGTGCAAAACTGAATAGTCATCGGACTGGTTCCTGGGGTGGCAGGTCGTTCAGCTGATGAGAGATTAAGTAGGCTGTGTCTTTATTCTTGAGACTTTAGAAAAAAGCATACAATGACAGAAGCATACAAAATTCTTCATGTTTTACAGGGTACAATGCCAGGAGTATGTTTCACCTGGATGAGGAGTCTAGATGAGGTGTCCCTGCATAGGTGATGTTTTTGGGTCAGGATCCTTCTTCAGATTCATTTAGAGTTGGGTGGATCTTTGTAATTCTCTGCTCCAGAGTGGAAGCTCATTCCATTCAAAACAAAAATCAATACTGTAGAAGTCTTAGCTTTAAAAGATTTAAGGGTTGTGGGGATATTTCAGGAAATTGACGTTGAGATTGAAATTGAGATCGCCTTAACCAATCTGATCTCCCGGTGGCTGAGCACGCCTTAACTAACCTGATCTCCCGGTGGCTGAGCACACCTTAACCAACCTGATCTCCTGGTGGCTGAGCACGCCTTAACCAACCTGATCTCCCGGTGGCTGAACACGCCTTAGCCAACCTCATCTCCCGGTGGCTGAGCATTTCAACTACCCCTCCCACTCCCAGTCTGACCTTTCTGTCATGGGCCTCCTCCAGTGCCATAGTGAAGCCCACCGGAAATTGAAGGAACAGCACCTCATATTTTGCTTGGGCAGCTTACAGCCCAGCGGTATGAACATTGACTTCTCCAACTTTAGATAGTTCCTCTGTCCCTCTCTTCCCCTCCCCCTTCCCAGTTCTCCCACTGTCTTCCTGTCTCCACCTATATCCTTTCTTGGTCCCGCCCCCCTGACATCAGTCTGAAGAAGGATCTCGACCCGAAACGTCACCCATTCCCTCTCTCCTGAGATGCTGCCTGACCTGCTGAGTTACTCCAGCATTTTGTGATACCTTGAGATTGAAGATGTTGTGAATGACAAAGAGAGCTTGAGAGGCTGAATAACTTACCCCTGCTCCTATTTCTTATGATATTATGTTTGAGCTCCTGATCGTTATTCAAGGGATTGCATATCTTTCTTCTGTAGCAGCATGCCTTGTAAGGATAGGACAGGGTGTAGGCGTGAGGAACTTTATGGTGAAATAGTCTGTTGACATTGGCAGCAGAGGTTTTGGCATGAAAAATACATGCTTTGGGGATCAGCTAACAATCAAAGAAGCCTGGTGCGAAAGGGAAGCTTAGAAACAAGACTCAAGGAATAAAATTAAACGTTAATGGGTTTTTTTCCATGTTTAACTTTTCATAAGCTCAGAAATAAACAGCACAAGACTCAGGGCCAGGACCCAGTTGGCTGCCACATTTGTACTTGTGATAATTATAGCTATCTTTAAGTTCAGAAATTATTTTCCATAATGTCTCTTTTCTCACTCAAGAACACTCAAGGAAAATAATGTTTATTGAAAACTAGCAGCTATAATAAGAATGACAAACACACCCTTCTCTCTATTAGCTGAAAGAGCCTTCGGCGATTCTGTTGTCAAAGTATAATATATGTAGGAAAAACTGCAGATGCTGGTTTAAATCAAAGGTAGACACAAAATGCTGGAGTAACTCAGCGGGACTGGCTGCATCTCTGGAAGGAAGGTTTTTTTGACGCCAGATCCACACCCTCCACAAAAGTCTGAAGAAGGGTCTCGACCCGTCCTTCTCTCCAGGGATGCTGCCTGTCCCGCTGAGTTACTCCAGCATTTTGTGTCAAAGTAAAATACCTGCACTGTAAATTAGAAAAATCTACTGAGATAGGAAAATATGTAATTGAAACTTACAGTTCTTTCTGACTAACTTCAATACATAACTTAACTGCAAATATCACTCAGTTATAATCTTTAGTTCAGCTATGCTGCTGTACTCGATTATAACTGCTACGTTAAATTACACTGCTGAACATTGTTAAATTCAAGACGACTGAAATCTGGGCAAATCAGTGTGAATGGAGACACAAGACAATGCAAGTGCTGGAATCTAAACAAATCTGCTGGAGGAACTCAGTAGGTCAGACAGCATCGTCACCATACACAGCAAAATGTTTTTCTCACTCTAAGTACTTCCATCCCTCTGTTCCACTGCTCATCCCACATACTAAAGCTTGATGGTCATTGTAGAGCGATTTTTATAGGAGGCTTTAAGAGTGGCTAGTGAAGTTCTTCCATTGGTTTTGTTCCCACCACTAATATTTCTAGGGTTACCTATCATCATCACCAACATCGGCAAACACAAAGTCGAGTATGATGGTCCTCCTGACGGGTCACTTCTGTGGGTCTTGAGATGGCTGAAGAGACCATTCCTGGAATCAGAGACTTTGTAAGAGCTACGTCCCTCCAGGTGGACACACGTGCGTGACATCTTTTAACGTGAGGATACTGGTGTGGGGACAGTCACCACACGGTCCCTGACTGTTGGGAGTCAACGACACTTAGTCTGTCCTTGCTCCGCTTTCTCAGCCGTTATGCCGCTCCATCTACTGGCCAGCCAACATCCTCCGCCTGCTTCACCACGGTGGTTTTCTTCTTGGACCATATGTGATCATATGTCTTATGCTAGCAGCCGTCACCTCCACTCTGAAATTCACATTTGAAACAGCACTAAATTTAATTGATCCTTGCAAAATCCAAAGTGAGCATCAGGCTGCAGGTTATTGGCAAGGTCCTCTTGGCAGCGCTGTCTATGGTATCTTCTGAGAGTTGATGATGAGTGAAAGTAGGCTGGCAGTGCGGTAATTAACCAATTGTTTTAATTCACTTTTTGGAGACTTGGCATCTCTGGTAAGGTCAGCATTGATGTTGAGTGCCGACATCTCCTTGAGATGAAGTGTCGCCTTCATGAATTGCTGCAGCTCTTAGAGTCATAGGAAAAGGACTATAACATCCAGTCCTTCGAGCATCTCCATTCTCTCCTGTGCCTACAAGTCTATCTATCTCTTTCTTAAATACATTCACTGACTTAGACACCACGGCATTCAGCGGCTGAGGATTCTACACCTTCACAACCCACAGATTGAAGTTGCTCCTCATTTTAGTTTTTTTACATTTTTAAATGCCCTCCCCACCCCCATCCTGAGATGTTGCAGATTTTGCACCCTGCAGCTAGACGTAATATTATCAAATCTGTATTCCCCCGCACATTTCACTGATACTTAGTCTCGTTCTTCTAAACTTTCACTACTGAGGACTGGTCACTTCAATCTATACTCATATGTCAGAGGCATCATCCCAATCTGTCTGGTTAGCCTTCACTGCACACCCTCTATGGCCTCTAGTCTATGTATAGACTCTGCATTTTTCTGTTCCCTCCCCCTCCTCTTCTATCTCTGCCTTAAAAATATCCACTGATGGCCTCCACAGCCTTCTGTGGCAAAGAATTCCACAGATTACGTTTCGAAATCGGTTACGTTTCGTGTCAGAACTAGTCATGATTGAACATGGAATGCTCTCCCAGTTAAATAAACAGAGATAACAATCTCTGGCAATAAGGAAGTCTTTCTTCAGACAAGTCACGACTTAAACATGGAAAGGTCCTCTTGCTAAACTGACAGTCAAAAATTCCTGGAATCACATACATATGTTGAGATCCTTCAGTGAGAATCATGTTCGAGCAACAAGCTGCTACAGTAAGAAAGCTTAGGATATTTCTAGATAGATGAGTTAAAAAGTGCTGTGAAGTCTTTGGCATTTTTGTGGTTTGTGCCTGTCAGATGCAATTCTGTCACAATATCCAGACCGGAAATTAAATTAAGAGTAAACACTGCTATACTTCCGGTACTGCTGCATTTTCTCTTTTTTTGAGGTGAACAAGACATTTGGCTTTGATTTAGTATTTTAGACAATAGACAATAGACAATAGGTGCAGGAGTAGGCCATTCGGCCCTTCGAGCCAGCACCGCCTTTCAATGTGAACATGGCTGATCATTCACAATCAGTACCCCGTTCCTGCCCTCTCCCCATAAGAGCTCCAGAGAATTTTTCCAGAGTATTTCTGAAAGGATGCAATCTTCCCAAAAGCTAGTGTCTTTCTAATCCATAAACAATATGGCAATAAACAATACGAATGTTCAAAAGTACTAGGAGCAGAATTAAGCCATATGGCCCATCAAGTCTACTCCGCCGTTCAATCATGGTTGATCTATCTTTCCCTCTCAACCTCATTTTCTTGGCTTCACCCCATAACCCCTGGCACCCTTACTAATCATTGCACATTTTTTCTATAAAACATTGTCTTTTGTAGAATTTGCAGAGTTGGTGAAGGCATTTATTAAAATTTCCTGCCGCATACCTGTATTTATTGTAGGTTTCATTGAGAATAAGGGATCAACAGTTGACTCTGAAGTACATCCATCAGTATCTTCATCAGACATTAACCGACCATCTTCAACTGTTAAGCTAAATGTAGCTGGTAAATCCAGTACACTATTGCATTCTGACAGGTTACTTGATAAATGTTCATTTGCAGACATGATGCTGTGGGAGAAAAATTGACTTTATATTTGAGGAACTCCTAGATTAGCAATATACAGTAAATTGTAAGATCTGCTTATAGCTGCATGATAACTCCGCTGTTACAAACACACCCTGACAACACAGAATGTTCGCCCAGCAATGATTACATATTTAATGAGAATATACATTTTCTGTTTAACACGAACATGCAGTAAGATATATTGACACGGGAAAAACAATTGAGCTCAGAAGTCTCGTGAAAAGTGTTTAGTCTAGGTTCATTACTGTTATGTCTACCGAGGTACAGTGAAAAGAAGATAGACACAAAATGCTGGAATAACTCAGTGGGACAGGTAGCATCTCTGGAGAGAAGGAATGGGTGATATTTGGCAGGAGAAAGGGGTTGAGAGGGAAAGGTAGATCAGCCATGATTGAATGGTGGAGATGCTCGATGGGCCGAATGGCCTAATTCTTCTCCTCTGACCTATAAACTTATGAAAAGCTTTATTTTGCATACTATTAAATCAAATCAGATAATACTATACTTAAGTACAATCAAGTCAAAGTCAAGTACAATAGGTAGAGCAAAGGAGTAGATATAGAGTGCAGAATATAGTTCTCAGCATTGTAGCGTTACAGTTCCATAGACAAAGTCCAACGTCTGCAATGGGATAGAGTGATTAGAGTGATTAGTTTCTGGAAGGACAGTTCAGAAGCCTGATATCAGAAGGGAAGAAGCTGTTCCGGGATGTTCCTGGCCCAAAATCCACTGGGATAAATGGGAGGAAGAAATGTTACTGAGAAAAGACAGGGAGTTGAATGAAGTATCCTCGTGCACTTGTACAGGTAGATGGATAAGAAATGTTTGGAGGGATATGGGCCAAACGCATGCAAATGGGTTAGCTTCGATGGGGCATCTTGGTCGGCATGAACAACTTGGGACACAGGGACTATTTCCGTGCTGTATGACTCTATGCCTATCAATATATCTCAGAGTGCTTCCATACTGCACATTACTATTTAACAGCCAAGGACTCCTATCCTTTTCATTAAATGCTTCATATAGGCCCCATATTATTTGAAAAAACTTTAAAACCTGTAAAAAAAGGGTATTCCTAAACTATAATAAATGAGTTTGGTATCTCAGCCACGCAAGCGCAGGTCATAGGTCACTTGTGCTGCTGTGTGTATACAGACCTGCGTTTCATCCGTATTTTCCAGTTTTGCTTCTTCGAGGTGAGAAAATACTACTTTCAAAACTATTAATTAGGTGCATTTATGGTTATTGTACATAACTACGATGATTTTGTAGGTTTTATCGCTTCATGCTTCGGTGAGTGAGCGAGATCGTGACAATTTTCTTTTGCATTGTAACTTGTACCGGAGCTGTTCCTCAAGCGGGAATATGTCGCACTTCCCAAACCACGAGTTATTCTTGGTTTTCTCATTCTTGGATTGTCGGCGATGCAAAAGAAAAACAAACGTTTGAGTGAATGAATTGCTGCTTTGTGCGGGCGGTGGCTACAGTCCGGAATGTCAACAGATGACCCTTCCTGTAGGGTCTCAACCTGAAATGTCAGCCATTCCTTCTCTCCAGAGATGCTACCTCTCAGTTACTCCAGCATTTTGTGTCTACCGGAGTGATGTGTTTCTGGGTGATATTATAGGGAGGGTTTGATCAGACAAACCGCTCCGCTGTCTAATCGCTGCACGAACAGCAGCTTCAAGTTTACAGTGGACATCCATTGACATTCCACACTGTAGTCACTGCCCGCACAAAGCAGCAATTCGGCACGGTAGCGCAGCGGTAGAGTTGCTGCTTTACAGCGAATGCAGCGCCGGAGACTCAGGTTCGATCCTGACTACGGGTGCTGCACTGTAAGGAGTTTGTACATTCTCCCCGTGACCTGCGTGGCTTTTCTCCGAGATCTTCGGTTTCCTCCCACACTCCAAAGACGTACAGGTATGTAGGTTAATTGGCTGGGTAAATGTAAAAAATTGTCCCTAGTGGGTGTAGGATAGTGTTAATGTACGGGGATCGCTGGGCGGCACGGACTTGGTGGGCCGAAAGGGCCTGTTTCCGGCTGTATATATATGATTATGATATGATATGATATGATTCACTCAAACGTTTGTTTTTCTTTTGCAGCGTCGACAATCCAAGAACGACTGAGAAAACCAAGAATAACTCAAGGTTTAGGAAGTGCGACATATTCCCGCTTGAGGAGCAGTTCCGGTACAAGTTACAATGCAAAAGAAAATCATCATAATCTTGCTCACTCACCGAAGCATAAAGTAATAAAACCTACAGAATCATCGTAGTTTTGTACAAATTAACCATAAATACACCTAATTAATAGTTTTGGAAACAGTATTTTCTTGCCTGGAAGATGCAAAACTGGAAAATACGGATGAAACGCAAGTGTCAGTTATGAATGACTGAAAGCTAACATGCAGGTAGAACAAATTAGGGAGGCTATTAAAACTGGTTTGGGAGACACCAGTGGCACCAGAACATGAATAGGGGACGTTTCGGGTCAGGACCCTTGTTCAGGCCTCATGCCTTAACCTGGCATCATGTTCAGTATGAACATTGTGAAATGAAGAGTCTGTTCCTGTGCTATATACAACGTTCTATATATGTATCAAATGTGTTGTTGTGGAAGGCACAGGCTGTCAAATGACCTTCTCCTGTTTCTACTTCTTAGAAACATAGAAACATAGTAAATAGGTGCAGGAGGAGTTTATTTGGCCCTTCGAGCCAGCACCGCCATTCATTGTGATCATGGCTGATCGTCCCCAATCAATAACCCGTGCCTGCCTTCTCCCCATATCCCTTGATTCTACTAGCCCCTAGAGCTCTATCTAACTCTTACGTCCTTACAATTGATAACTTAGATCAGCAGAGAGAATTCCAGGATTCAGCACAGCATTCGCAGCTTTGCATAAGCTAATTAAAGAACATAGCCACATGACACACACTGTAACGTTTACTAAGTGTTGAGCAAGAGGCACAAGAGGCCTAAACTGTTTTCCTCAGTTAATCACAATGCTAAGTGGTGAAAAATACATTTCAATCTCCCCTCTCTTTTTCATCTCGTCCACTGTGCTTTTTACCTTAAAACTCCTGATCACAAACGGAATGGGAACAGTTCCTGACCCAATTTATTGCTATCCACATTATGGAAATGGGGTGGATAGATGTGGCGTGCCCACCACTTCATTTCTAATGTGTTCCAGTCAATATCTATTTTAACCAAATATTTTTTGTAGTCAAGGTGTCTACATATTTAAAACTCCAATGCCTTCTTTAATTAAAAGTGCCATACTTATTGCTAGATTGATTTAATTGGAACTTGAATTGCACTTTTAATGTAACCACTCGCTATTATACAATATACAAGATTGTTGGGATTCAGTTTTAATGGATAATCCTGAATGATTATCATTTTCCATTATCAGGATTTAAATTCCTGAGCATATAGATAACTGCAGGAGTAAATCAGCAAGTCAAACAAAAGATAGGCATAAAAAGCTGGAGTAACTGAGCGGGACAGGCAGCATCTCTGGAGAGAAGGAATGGGTGACATTTCAGGTTGATACCCTTCTTCATACCTGTGTGAGGGGAGGGGGGATGAGGGAGGGGTGGTAGGGGTGGTGTGAAGGGGAGAGCCAGGGGTGGAAGGAATTGTCAATATGTCGGGTTGATACTTGCATTAGGACAGAATTCCTGATTGTTTAATAAAATGAAGTTAAATCTGCTAGCTGGCGTGTTGGGAGTGAACTCGTCACCAGATCCGTGAATTGGGTCGCTGGATTAATAGCTGAGTAACACAGCCACCTAAATTTACGTTCAATAATATCAGTATGTTTCTATGTTTCTAATTACTCTAAACGATTTTTAGTTTGCTAAAAGGGTTGCGATCTGAGACATCATATGCTGTGTGGGAATTGAAGGAGAATTTATTTCAAGGAAAGACATGCAAGGAAGTAGAAAATGTGGGTGTAGGAAGGAACTGCAGATGCTAGTTTACATCGAGGATAGACACAAAATGCTGGGGTAACTCAGCGGGACAGGGAGCATCTCTGGAGAGAAGGAATGAGTGACTGGTCGGGTCAGGTCTGAAGAGTCTCGTCCTGAAACGTCACCCATTCCTTCTCTCAAGATGCTGCCTGTCCCGATGAGTTACTACAGCATTTTGTGCCTACCTTCAAGATAAAAATGTAATCAGGGAAGCTTAAAGTTTAAATGTGGGGACAGAAAATAATAAGTGGCTGCAAAGTTTAAACAGGTCATGCTGATATATATATATATATATAAAATCAGTAGATAATTATTACAAAAATAAGAGTAAGATGTTTTCAGGAGTTAGATTTAGCTCTTGGGGCTAAAGGAATCAAGGGATAGAAAACATAGAAAATAGGTGCAGGAGGAGGCCATTTGGCCCTTCGGATATAGGGTATATTTTGGATGATCAGCCATGATCATATCGAATGCAAGAGCCGAAAGGCCTCTTCCTGCACCTATGTTCCTATGTATGTTTCTAAGTGCAGGAAGTAATAGAAACATAGAAAATAGATGCAGGAAGAGGCCATTTGGCGATGAGGTAAAACAAAAAGCGTTTCAAGCGGGGACTACGTTACCTTTCACACCTTTCCGGCGGCGATCGACAGCTGAAGGCGGCAATCAGAGTGCGGCAACGGGCCAACGGGACCGGCTGGAGGGCGGGACCGCAGCCGTACCCTATCAGCGGTGGAGATAGGCAGTGATCGACAGATGGAGAAACCAATCAGAGAAAGGCAGTGGGCCAATGGAAGCGGTGAGGAGGCGCGAGAGTGATGGGTTAAGCGCTGATCGACAGCCGGATGAACCAATCAAAGAGTAGCAATAGACCAATGGGAGCTGCCGGAAGGCGGGTCGTTAACGGAAGGCGATGATCGACAACCGGGTTGGACCAACCGGAGAGAGGCAGCGGGCCAATGAGAGCGGTGAGGAGGCGGGACGGCGATAGGGATAAGCGCTGATCGACAGTAGACCAGACCAACCAAAGAGAAGCAGCGAGAGGCGGCGGACCAATGGAAGTAGCTTGGAGGCGGGACGTTACCGGAAGGCGATGATCGACAGTCGGATGGACCAACCGGAGAGAGGCAGCAGGCCAATGGGGGGCGGCCTGGATGCGGGTCTTGCGTCGATGCTCCAACGGCAGAGGGAGCGAGAAAGAAAAAGCAGAGAAGGAGCGCGCTTGCTCGTCGTCGACTGTTTCCCGTCCCCCCTAGTCCCATCCCGCCCGCGGCTGAGGAAGAACGGATTGATGGCGCGCTCCAGGTGTGTGACGGCGGCGGCGGCGGCGGCGGAGACGGCCCGGATCCCCGAAGAGTGGGTGAGGAGAGTGAATGGGGCCGTTTTGTTGCTCAACCCTGTTCCTGCATTGCGGCTCCCCCCTGGCCTTGGCCCTTGCTGTTGTTTTTGTCGGAGCTGGAGGGAAGGATTGCACCACAACCTTCCCCCTTCCTCCCTCACATCTCGGCCCCGTGACTGTCCCGCCGCTCACCCATCGCGGCCGGCCCCTCACCCATCGCGGCCGGCCCCTCTCCCATCGCGGCCGGCCCCTCTCCCATCGCGGCCGGCCCCTCTCCCATCGCGGCCGGCCCCTCTCCCGAGGACCAATGTGCAATAATGCCGCCCGGGCATCTCAATGAATGTCTCCCGGCTGATGATAAACACTTTAATTCCCCCTCCCCGTTTCCACACTCACTGACCTTTCTGTCCTTGGTCTCCACCATTCAATTGATTGTCAAGAGTACATTCTTCCCTTAAAGCACAATTATAAAGCATGGAATAGCCTTCACCCTACTCTAGTTACTCAACCAGACGCAACAAAATTTATGGTAGTTCTTCTCCTAAAGCCCGTCTTGCTTAAGTCCATACTATACAATACATCTTTATTGTCATGGTACAACGGGATTGGGAAAGCGCCTCCCATATGATGCAATAAATTAATTAGCTCATCAGTATTAAATTAAACAACCCAATGAGACTCCGCCACCTCCAGTTTAAATTCCATTTGGAATATTTTGGAGGATCAAGAAACAAGTGAGACTAAACGCAAATAGGAGGAACAGCATCTCGTATTTCGCTTGGGCAGTGGTGTGAATATTGATTTCTCTCACTTCAGGTAGCCCTGGCATCCCCTCTCTCTCCCCCCCCCCCCCCCCCATCTCTCCTCCCCCATCTCTCCTCTCCCCCCCCCTCTCCCTCCCCCATCTCTCCTTCCCCCCCCCTCTCCCTCCCCCCTCTCTTCCCCCCCTCTCTTCCCCCCCTCCCTCCCCCCTCTCTTCCCCCCCTCCCTCCCCCCTCTCTTCCCCCCCCTCCCTCCCCCCTCTCTTCCCCCCCCTCCCTCCCCCCTCTCTTCCCCCCCCTCCCTCCCCCCTCTCTTCCCCCCTCTCCCTCTCTTCCCCCCTCTCCCTCTCTTCCCCCCTCTCCCTCTCTTCCCCCCTCTCCCTCTCTTCCCCCCTCTCCCTCTCTTCCCCCCTCTCCCTCTCTTCCCCCCTCTCCCTCTCTTCCCCCCTCTCCCTCTCTTCCCCCTCTCCCTCTCTTCCCCCCTCTCCCTCTCTTCCCCCCTCTCCCTCTCTTCCCCCCTCTCCCTCTCTTCCCCCCTCTCCCTCTCTTCCCCCTCTCCCTCTCTTCCCCCCTCTCCCTCTCTTCCCCCCTCTCCCTCTCTTCCCCCCTCTCCCTCTCTTCCCCCCTCTCCCTCTCTTCCCCCCTCTCCCTCTCTTCCCCCCTCTCCCTCTCTTCCCCCCTCTCCCTCTCTTCCCCCCTCTCCCTCTCTTCCCCCCTCTCCCTCTCTTCCCCCCTCTCCCTCTCTTCCCCCCTCTCCCTCTCTTCCCCCCTCTCCCTCTCTTCCCCCCTCTCCCTCTCTTCCCCCCTCTCCCTCTCTTCCCCCCTCTCCCTCTCTTCCCCCCTCTCCCTCTCTTCCCCCCTCTCCCTCTCTTCCTCCCTCTCTTCCCCCTCCCTCTCCCTCTCTTCCCCCTCCCTCTCCCTCTCTTCCCTCTCCCTCTCTTCCCTCTCCCTCTCTTCCCTCTCCCTCTCTTCCCCCTCCCTCTCTTCCCCCTCCCTCTCTTCCCCCTCCCTCTCTTCCCCCTCCCTCTCTTCCCCCTCCCTCTCTTCCCCCTCCCTCTCTTCCCCCTCCCTCTCTTCCCCCTCCCTCTCTTCCCCCTCCCTCTCTTCCCCCTCCCTCTCTTCCCCCTCCCTCTCTTCCCCCTCCCTCTCTTCCCCCTCCCTCTCTTCCCCCTCCCTCTCTTCCCCCTCCCTCTCTTCCCCCTCCCTCTCTTCCCCCTCCCTCTCTTCCCCCTCCCTCTCTTCCCCCTCCCTCTCTTCCCCCTCCCTCTCTTCCCCCTCCCTCTCTTCCCCCTCCCTCTCTTCCCCCCTCCCTCTCTTCCCCCCTCCCTCTCTTCCCCCCTCCCTCTCTTCCCCCCTCCCTCTCTTCCCCCCTCCCTCTCTTCCCCCCTCCCTCTCTTCCCCCCTCCCTCTCTTCCCCCTCCCTCTCTTCCCCCCTCCCTCTCTTCCCCCCTCCCTCTCTTCCCCCCTCCCTCTCTTCCCCCCTCCCTCTCTTCCCCCCTCCCTCTCTTCCCCCCTCCCTCTCTTCCCCCCTCCCTCTCTTCCCCCCTCCCTCTCTTCCCCCCTCCCTCTCTTCCCCCCTCCCTCTCTTCCCCCCTCCCTCTCTTCCCCCCTCCCTCTCTTCCCCCTCCCTCTCTTCCCCCCTCCCTCTCTTCCCCCCTCCCTCTCTTCCCCCCTCCCTCTCTTCCCCCCTCCCTCTCTTCCCCCCTCCCTCTCTTCCCCCCTCCCTCTCTTCCCCCCTCCCTCTCTTCCCCCCTCCCTCTCTTCCCCCCTCCCTCTCTTCCCCCCTCCCTCTCTTCCCCCCTCCCTCTCTTCCCCCCTCCCTCTCTTCCCCCCTCCCTCTCTTCCCCCCTCCCTCTCTTCCCCCCTCCCTCTCTTCCCCCCTCCCTCTCTTCCCCCCTCCCTCTCTTCCCCCCTCCCTCTCTTCCCCCCTCCCTCTCTTCCCCCCTCCCTCTCTTCCCCCCTCCCTCTCTTCCCCCCTCCCTCTCTTCCCCTCCCTCTCTTCCCCCTCCCTCTCTTCCCCCTCCCTCTCTTCCCCCTCCCTCTCTTCCCCCTCCCTCTCTTCCCCCTCCCTCTCTTCCCCTCCCTCTCTTCCCCCTCCCTCTCTTCCCCCTCCCTCTCTTCCCCCTCCCTCTCTTCCCCCTCCCTCTCTTCCCCCTCCCTCTCTTCCCCCTCCCTCTCTGCCCCCCTCCCTCTCTGCCCCCCTCCCTCTCTGCCCCCCTCCCTCTCTTCCCCCCTCCCTCTCTTCCCCCCTCCCTCTCTTCCCCCCTCCCTCTCTTCCCCCCTCCCTCTCTTCCCCCCTCCCTCTCTTCCCCCCTCCCTCTCTTCCCCCCTCCCTCTCTTCCCCCCTCCCTCTCTTCCCCCCTCCCTCTCTTCCCCCCTCCCTCTCTTCCCCCTCCCTCTCTTCCCCCCTCCCTCTCTTCCCCCCTCCCTCTCTTCCCCCCTCCCTCTCTTCCCCCCTCCCTCTCTTCCCCCCTTCCCTCTCTTCCCCCCTTCCCTCTCTTCCCCCCCTCCCTCTCTTCCCCCCCTCCCTCTCTTCCCCCCCTCCCTCTCTTCCCCCTCCCTCTCTCTCTTCCCCCTCCCTCCCCCTCTCCCTTCCCCCCCTCTCCCTCTCTCCCCCTCCCCCCTCCATGACTTGGTGTTTTGGCCAGACAACATCCTGTTTGCCTTCTAACTTGACTTCATCCCTTGGAATTATTTTAAATGCCTATTCGTGATAGTTGTATTTTACTTATATTATTTAGATCAGTGAAATATGAAAAGGCATAAGGCATATGAACAAAAACCATCCATATTCTTTATCCCACCCTTCGGTAATGCCTTCTAGTCCGTCTCTTCTCCCCTCCAAAAAAACCCACACCGTCCCGTTCTTTCTCTCCCAGCCCTCCCCAAACCTCTTCATCTCGACTCTCTTCCTCGTACCCGTTTCAGACTATATCGGGCGCAGTACACGAACGCATCCTCTCCTATAGTTCGGTATGCTGTTGAAAAACAATACTGCCACGTTGTCCCTGCGCGTACAGATTTTTACAAAAGCGCATTTGACGCGTTGATTTTGTTTTATATAATGAAGAGCGCTGGGCGGCTTTAAAAGAAAGCGGAGTGGTTGATTTTTTTTTGTTAGATTGGAGCTCGGTGAGATGGGTGAGTGTTCGATGAGCTAGTTGGTCGTTGTGGTATCAGAAATGGGCATCATATTTCATAATTTGATGAAATACATAATTTGCCTTGTCTTGGAGCTTTCAGGGACAGATGACCGGATCAGCCTTTGCCATGGGGCTTTGAGTACCCTGTGGATAACGCTGTTGTCAGAGCTTCCTTTTAAGCACTCGTTGCTGAACAAAAGTTGACAAAATTAACCTTGCAGCTGTCAGCTTAAATATTGCAGGGCTGTTCATAGCTACTGACTAAAATCTGGGTGAGGATTTGTCCTTGGATATTTTTAATTAAGGACATCAACAAGAAAATATTGATAAGAGTCTACTTCCATTTTTGAAACAATTAACTGCTGTACATATTGCTCTTTGGAAGTTCACAAACTTTGTTTGGGTTGGATTCTAATCTTCAGTGAGCAGATATTGTGTAGTTGCATACGGTCAAGATTTAGCAGAGTTCATTGCTGATAGCTTTAAAGGTTGTGTTAAAAGTAAAGCATTTTATTTTTTTCACATGTAAGCAGGCCTGAAGATTTAAAGGCAATCGATGGTGACAGCAGGACAGCATGATACTGCAGAAGCCAACTTGATACAGTATGTATTTATCTCTAAAGAACATTTTGTTTTCATGAGACCCACGAGACCATGACTTGGTGTTTTGGCCAGACAACACCTGTTTGCCTTCTAACTTGACTTCATCCCTTGGAATTATTTTAAATGCCTCTTCGTGATAGTTGTATTTTACTTATATTATTTAGATCAGTGAAATATGAAAAGGCATGAGGCACCCTAAGATTGAGAATGTGACTTGATATTGCATTCCATGCTCTTGTTTCCTCAAGCATAATGGGATTCAATTTCTAAACTTGTAGGGTTAATCAAGTTCTAAATGCCTCAAAATAATCTGATGCATTGGCGTATAAATAGTGCAAAACAAAGTTACTCATAGAGCCCATATCCCTCTAAACCTTTTCTACCATGTACCTGTCCGTATCTTTGAAATAGTGTTATAGTACCTGTCTCAACTTCCTCCTTGGGTAGCTTGTTCCATATTCCCGCCACCCTCCGTCTACCCTTGTCCATCCTATTAAATCTTGCCTCTCTCACTTTAAACCTATGTTCTCTGGTTCATGATGCCCTTTCCTTCGGTAACAGACTGTACATTCACCCGATCTATACCCCTCATGATTTTATACACCTCTTGCGTTCCAAGGAATAAAGTCCTAAATTAGCAAATAAATAAGCAGCAACTAGTATCCGCAGTTCCTTGTTTTGATCTAATTTCCATCCTCGATTACCATTCAATGGGATTCATTTCGCTCTCTACATGCTTTCAGTGAGGCCAGCAGGCAGCCAGCCACTCTTCCATGGCAGTTCACAATCTCCCACATTACATTTTTGTTCATCTCCAAATTCACAAACTGTTCAAGTCACAAGCAATTCTCAGGAATAAACTCTGGTCATGCACAAAAATGAAATTGATGAAGAAATATTTTATTTCAATGTGATTTTTTTTGTTTGTCTATTTAAAGCTCTGCAAGTTTAGTATTAATATTTATATGTATATTGATCCAGTAACTTAATTTGATTGAGCGTTTTAAGGATTGTTAGCAAGTGCTTAATTCAAATTAGGGCTTGTAATTTTCTATGTGTATGAATCAATTTGATAGACACAGATTGTGTCTAATAACATCTTTGAAATAGGAGATTGATGAGGGAAATGTAGTTGATGTGTATGTGGAATACCAAAAGGTATTGGGTAAACTGCCAGTATTGGGCATCACGACTGAACTCCAAAGGACACTTTGGCATCACTTAATCTGTTAAATTGTGAGAAATGGAGGGGTCTGAGGATTTTTTTTTGCACTGAAACAAAGCGCGCAATGAAGTTGTTCAGGAATAATACTGCAACCAGTGCTTTTAGGATCAGGTAGTAAGAGGCAGTTGGAAAGCAAGTGGGTGAGGAGGGCTATCTGGATTGCTGCTGCAAGCTGCTAAAACTCATGGGCCAGATCACCTATGTTATAAGCTTTCTGTTAATAAGTATTTTCAATTTGCTAAATTAGGGCGAGAGTTTTAGTGGCTACTTGCAGCCGCCAGACTAAAATAATAATGGTCAACTTGGTTTCAATATTTAACAGTAATTAACAAGCATTTGACTGTATAATTCTTAAGCACACGCTACGCAAGCGCAAGTAACTTTTCTGCTTTTGACAGCAGACTTAAATACTTAATGTGTAGTGCAACATTACTTATTTTTAACTCAAACATTAGCAATTAAATTGTAATATGTGTTTGCAATATATGAACAAGATGTTCCAGCTGAAATTTAAATAAATATCCATTGTTGAAAGTATCTTTGAGGATTCCTTCAGTGGCACTGAATATAGCAAAGGCAGGAATATAACCACCACATAGTTTACATTGTCAGATAATTTTGAGTTTTTATACTTGCCATTTTGTCTTGGCAAAAGTATTACAATACATTGACGTTTATACAGTGATATTTTACAGCATTTTGGCTTGTAATTCCAGACTGACATGGCAATTTTAAACTTTTGTTTTGCTGTAATAGGCAAAAAGCTTGTATTGTTATGTCAGTAGCTGAAAAGGTTTAAGCCATAACTCTGGGTTTAAAAAATGCCATGTCCATTTCTTAGGCAATTGTTTCAGTAGAAAATGTATGGAGATTTCATTTGACATGCTTACCAGCAGCAGTAGCACCAAGCTGTGTTGCTTGGGAAGTAGTGTGTGGGGATTGTGTGGGGATTGTAAGGAGTAAGACCTGTGTGATCTCCCGGACTAGTTTCGATCGCCTAGCTTGGGGTCGGAGAGGAATTTCCTGGATTTTTTCCCAAATTGGCCTGGGTTTTTTATCCGGTTTTTCGCCTCTCCCAGGAGATCACTCAGTTCTTTTGGGTGGGCGGTTGGAGTAGCGGCCGGGCGGTAGGTTTAGTAACTGAGCGCGGGGCTTTGTTTGGAGAGTATGACTGCCAGGGCAGTTTTTTGTTCTGGGTGTCAGATGTGGGGAATCTGGGAGTCTGATAGTCTTCCAGACATCCACATCTGCGCCAGGTGTGACGAGATGGGGCTCCTAAGGGACCGTATTAGGAACCTGGAGCGGCAGATTGATGACCTCCGTCTGATCAGGGAGAGTGAGGAGGTTATAGATAGGAGTTACAGGGAGGTGGTCACTCCTAGACCACGGGAGGTAGACAAGTGGGTCACTGTTAGGGGGGGCAAGGAACAGAGGCAGGGACTAGGGAGTACCCCGGTGGCTGTACCCCTTGGAAATAAGTACTCCTGTTTAAGTACTGTTGGGGGGGACAGCCTACCTGGGGGCAGCGACGGTGCCCGGGCCTCTGGCAAGGAGTCCGGCCCTGTTGCTCAGAAGGGAAAGGAAGAGGAGAGCAGTAGTAATAGGGGACTCTATAGTGAGGGGGTCAGATAGGCGTTTCTGTGGACGCAGTCGGGAGACCCGGATGATGGTTTGCCTCCCTGGTGCCGGTGTCCGGGATGTGTCTGAGCGTGTCCAGGATATCCTGAAAGGGGAGGGAGAGGAGCCAGAGGTCGTGGTACATATAGGTAGGATAAGGGAAGAGGTCCTGAAAGGAGAATTCAGGGGGCTAGGAAGAGAGTTAAAAAAAGGACTTCCAAAGTAATAATCTCAGGCTTACTGCCTGTGCCACGCGATAGTGAGAATAGGAATGGAGTGAGGTGGAGGATAAATACGTGGCTGAGGAACTGGTGCAGGGAGCAGGGTTTCAAGTTTCTGGATCATTGGGACCTCTTCTGGGGGAAGTATGACCTGTACAAAAAGGACGGGTTGCATCTGAACCCGAGGGGAACCAATATCCTGGCGGGGAGATTTGCTAAAATAACTGCGGAGACTTTAAACTAGTACGGTTGGGGGGAGGGACTCAAACACAGATAGCTAATAGGCAGTGTGTGAGGCAGGAGGCAGAAAAGGGAAACACTCAGACCCAATATGTAGGAGAGAAAGAAGGGAAAAGAAATAAACTGAGAATAAGAAATGATGGGTCCCTTAAATGTGTATATTTTAATGCTAGGAGCATTGTAAGAAAGGTGGATGAGCTTAGAGCCTGGATTGACATCTGGAAGTATGATGTTGTGGCGATCAGTGAAACATGGTTGCAGGAGGGTTGCGATTGGCAATTAAATATTCCAGGATTTCATTGTTTCAGATGTGATAGAATCGGAGGGGCAAGAGGTGGGGGTGTTGCATTGCTTGTCAGGGAGGATATCACAGCAGTGCTTTGGCAGGACAGACTAGAAGGCTCGATTAAGGAGGCTGTTTGGGTGGAACTCAGAAATGAGAAAGGTTTAGCAACACTTATAGGGGTGTATTATAGACCGCCAAATAGGGAACGAGAATTGGAAGAGCAAATATGTAAGGAGATAGCAGATATTAGTAGTAAGCACAGAGTGGTGATTGTGGGTGATTTCAATTTTCCGTATATAGACTGGGAATCACATTCTGTTAAAGGGCTGGATGGTTTGGAGTTTGTAAAATGTGTGCAGGATAGTTTTTTGCAGCAATACGTAGAGGTGCCTACCAGAGAAGGGGCAGTGTTGGACCTCCTGTTAGGAAATGAGATGGGTCAGGTGACGGAGGTATGTGTTGAGGAGCACTTTGGGTCTAGTGATCATAATGCCATTAGTTTCAATATCATTATGGAGAAGGTCAAATCTGGACCAAGGGTTGAGATTTTGGATTGGAGAAAGGCTAATTTTGAGGAGATGAGAAAGGATTTAAAAGGAGTGAAATGGAAATTGTTGTTTTATGAAAAGGATATAATAGAGAAATGGAGGATATTTAAAGGTGAAATTTTGAGAGTACAGAGTCTTTATGTCCCTGTTCGGTGGAAAGGAAAGAATAATAATTTGAAAGAGCCGTGGTTTTCCAGGGAAATTGGACACTTGGTTCGGAAAAAGAGGGAGATATACAATAAATATAAGCGGCAGGGAGTAAATGAGGTTTTTGAGGAATATAAAGAATGTAAAAGGAATCTTAAAAAGGAAATTAGAAAAGCGAAAAAAAGATATGAGGCTGCTTTGGCAAGTAATGTAAAAGTAAACCCCAAGGGGTTCTACAGATATGTCAATAGCGAAAGGATAGTGAGGGATAAAATTGGTCCATTAGAGAGTCAGAGTGGACAGCTATGTGCTGAGCCGGAAGAAATGGGGGAGATATTAAACAATTTCTTTTCTTCGGTATTTACCGAGGAGAAGGATATTGAATTATGTGAGGTAAGCGAAACAAGTAGAGTAGTGATGGAAATTAGGAGGATTAAAGAAGAGGAGGTACGGACACTTTTGAAGAATATAAAAGTGGATAAGTCTCCAGGTCCTGATAGGATATTCCCTAGGACATTGAGGGAAGTTAGTGCAGAAATAGCAGGGGCTATGACGGAAATATTTCAAACGTCATTAGAAACAGGGATGGTGCCGGAAGATTGGCGCATTGCGCATGTTGTGCCTTTGTTTAAAAAAGGTTCTAAAAGTAAACCTAGCAATTATAGACCTATTAGTTTGACGTCTGTGGTGGGAAAATTAATGGAAAAGATACTTAGGGACAATATATATAATTATTTGGATAATCAAGGCCTGATTAGAAACAGTCAACATGGATTTGTGCCTGGAAGGTCATGTTTGACTAATCTTCTTGAATTTTTTGAAGAGGTTACCAGGGAAATTGATAAGGGCAAGGCTGTGGATGTTGTCTATATGGACTTCAGTAAGGCATTTGACAAGGTTCCACATGGAAGGTTGATTAAGAAGGTTAAATCGTTGGGTATTAATAGTGAGGTTGCAAGATGGATTCAACAATGGCTGAATGGGAGATACCAGAGGGTAATGGTTGACAATTGTATGTCAGGTTGGAGGCCAGTGTCTAGTGGAGTGCCCCAAGGATCTGTGTTGGGTCCACTGTTGTTTGTCATTTACATTAATGATCTGGATGATGGTGTGGCAAATTGGATTAGTAAATATGCAGATGATACTAAGATAGGTGGAGTAGTTGATAGTGAGGTAGATTTTCAAAGTCTGCAGAGAGACTTGGGCCTTTTGGAAGGGTGGGCTGAAAGATGGCAGATGGAGTTTAATGCTGATAAGTGTGAGGTGCTGCATTTTGGTAGGACAAATCAAAATAGGACGTACAGGGTAAATGGTAGGGAATTGAGGAATGCAGTGGAACAGAGGGATCTGGGAATAACTGTGCATTGTTCCCTGAAGGTGGAATCTCATGTGGATAGGGTGGTGAAGAAGGCGTTTGGTATGCTTGCCTTTATAAATCAGAGCATCGAGTATAGAAGTTGGGATGTAATGTTGAAATTGTACAGGGCATTGGTGAGGCCGAATCTGGAGTATGGTGTGCAGTTCTGGTCGCCAAATTATAGGAAGGATGTCGACAAAATGGAGAGGGTACAGAGGAGATTTACTAGAATGTTGCCTGGGTTTCAGCACTTGGGCTACAGAGAGAGGTTGAACAGGTTGGGTCTTTATTCTTTGGAGCGTAGAAGGTTGAGGGGGGACTTGATAGAGGTTTTTAAAATTTTGAGAGGGACGGACAGAGTTGACGTGGGTAGGCTTTTCCCTTTGAGAGTGGGGAAGATTCCAACAAGGGGACATAGCTTCAGAATTGAGGGACAAAGGTTTAGGGGTAACATGAGGGGGAACTTCTTTACTCAGAGGGTTGTGGCTGTATGGAATGGGCTTCCGGTGGAAGTGGTGGAGGCTGGCTCGATTTTATTATTTAAGAGTAAATTGGATAGGTATATGGATAGGAGGGGATTGGAGGGTTATGGTCTGAGTGCAGGTAGATGAGACTAGGTCAGGGAGAATGGTCGGCGTGGACTGGTAGGGCCGGACAGGCCTGTTTCCATGCTGTAGTTGTTATATGTTATATGTTATTCTTTGCAAAAAAAAAAAAAAAATCAAAATGGCAAACTGCCAATTAAATTAGCAATTGGTTGCTGCGCAAATAATCTGGAGTTGCTTTCTGATAATATAGTCTTTGTAGATGTAGGCTATCGAGATGTTAAGAGAATTAATTACATTGCGTGACAATGG
Organism: Rhinoraja longicauda; assembly: GCF_053455715.1. Lineage (NCBI taxonomy): Eukaryota > Metazoa > Chordata > Chondrichthyes > Rajiformes > Arhynchobatidae > Rhinoraja > Rhinoraja longicauda. The sequence continues at coordinate 61,131,369 of NC_135961.1, read as the reverse complement.
ACCAATGCCTCATTTAGTTGTGGTTCACGATTCTTGATCCGAGCAATATTGTTGCAAATTTAAAGGTGGTTCTATATACATAAAGTAGGAGACTTGTATGTAAAGTAGGAGAATCTCTACAAACTCTTTCTTGGGGTCTAAAACCAACCTGATTTTCCCAGTCTACCTGCATATTGAAATCGCCCATCACCAAAGTGGCATTACCTTTCTTACATGCCAGTTTTAACTCCTCCTGCATCTTACACCCGACATCCGGGCTACTATTTGGGGGTCTGTAGATAACACCAATTAGTGTCTTCTTGCCTTTACAATTCCTCAACTCAATCCACAGTGACTCTACCTCGTCAGTCTCTATGTCTTCCCTCGCAAGGGACTGAATTTCATCCCTCACCAGCAGAGCTACCCCACCGCCTCTGCCCACCTGCCTGTCCTTTCTATAGGATGTATAACCCTGAATATTAAGTTCCCAGGCCCGATCGAGGAACGACTCAGTTTCTCGGACGAACCTGAGGTCATCCACTTGCTTCTCCAGTTCCCCCACACGGTCCTGCAGGAGCTGTACCTGGATACACTTCTCGCACTTGTAGCAGCCAGAGGCACCAGCAGTGTCCTTGACCTCCCACATCCTGCAAGCATCACACTGACTCAGCTTGCTTGGCATTTCCTTCTTGCGTCTCACCCTCTGCAGCGTTAGGTGTGGCGTCCTCCCTCAGCCTCCTCGCCAAAGACTCGCACTTTACTCATAGGGCACTTCGCTTGACAGGGCTGCACCCCTTGAGCAAGCCTAGCTTATACCAGATGGTAAATTGATTATTATCTTTTGCATACTAAAGATTAGTTAAGACCAGTGTTGCGATCAACAATTTAACAAGTTTATATAATAAACAGATCTTTACCTTTTTAATTCTAGGTAACATCAGCAATCGGTAGTGCCTCGGCAACGCCAAGGATGGCCACCTCAAGGGTCACTTTCAAAATAAAGGGAACTACACTTCCAGGTATTCTTTAGGCAATTGAAAGATAATCAGAATATTTCAATGTCCATGCAACTAATGAATGAAATCACAAATAAGAACACAGAACTTCACACTTGAGGGATAAAAATGCTTCATTAAGGAATTTTTCACACGTTATTAAATTTGTACAATTGATCCAATCTCATGTCATTGTTTGCATCATTTTATCTGGTTTTTATTATTGCCATTTTTTTTGGTAGACAGATGTCATATTGAGTAAGATGCCACGTGCGAGAGGAGCTCAATGGATCAAGCAGCATTTAGGGAATGAATAAACAGACAACATTTCGGGCCAGGACTCTTATGCAGGCTGATTGGAATGGGTAGTGGAGGAAACTGGAAAAGAGGAGTGGGGCGGACAAGGTCTGGAAAGTGATGAGTGAGGAGGATTTGATTGACAGATCGGTGTAGTAAGTGACAAAAGTTTGATGTGACAAAAGTGTGTCAGATGGGGAGAGGAGGGGTGAAATGTAAAGTTGGAAAGGGAGATGTGGGTGGAAGGAGTCAAAGGGGGGTAGAAGGGAAAAGAGGGACTCAGAGATGGGAGATGGGTACGAAGGAACGGAAAGGTGCATGGGGGTGGGATGAGGGGAGAAATAGGAACGCTCCACACTTGGGCATGGGAAAGAGGGCATACTGATTACCTGGCTTATCACTATGCTTGGTTTTGATGAGGTTTGGGTACTGTATTTACCTATTTTGCTGTTTAGCACTTTGATGGTTGCATTACTAAAATAACTTCCATTTCGGTGTACGGTTTATGGAATTAACCTCTTGTATTTGAGTGATAATGAATTGTATTATAAGCATGCTTGGCGGAAGGTGATTGCATAAAGTTGGTCATCTAAGTAGATTTGGTTACAATAAACATGCATCACTGTAGCTTGCCTTGAGCCAATAATTTGGATAATTGTAAAATAGGACTTGTCGTTGGCTATAGGTATGCCCAATTATGTGTTATGAAGCTTTGCAGTCTTAAGTTTTTATTACCATAATAATATGGTAGCCATAACCAATTGAGGAACGGTGAGATGTACCAGAAAGGCTACCTTGGTAGATTGCATAATATGCAAGTTGGAAAGGGTAGGGGAAATGGTTCATGTTTCAAATTAATGGCTTTTCAACAGAATGGGTAAAATACGATATAATAATTTAGAGAGGAAGGTGCCTGGAACAGTTTGCATGGGGAGATGGTAAAACAGATAAGATGCCAACATTTAAGAAGCATTTATCTGATGCATAAGCAGGCATAGAATAGAGGGATACCCACCACATGCAGACAAATGGGAGTAGTTGAATTAGCATCACGGTTGACAAAAAGACCTGATCATCTGCTGTGCTTAACTATGTTCGAACTGTACAGGACTTAAGTGTACAAGAATTCTCTAAATGTTTGGTTTTTGGGGGGATTACATGAGCTTTTAATATGAATAGGTCAACCTAACCGACTATATTATAAGCCAGTTAATTATATAATCAATGCTTAGCCAAATAATCAATTTTGGGGTAGGTTAGTTTTTTAGTTTAAAGATACAGCGCGGAAACAGGCCCTTTAGCCCAACGAGTCCGCACATTAACACTATCCTGCACACACTGGGGACAATTTCCAATTTTACCAAGCCAATTAATCTATAAACCTGTATTTGGAGCGTGGGAGAAACCAGAGCTCCCAGGTAAAACCCACACAGGTTACAGGGAGAACTTACAAACTCGATACAGACAGCACCCATAGTCAGGATCGAACCTAGGCCTCTGGCGCTGTAAAGCAGCAACTCTACCGCCGGGCCACCATGCTGCCCAATATGGAATTTTAGAATTTTGATCTGGTGATATTTTGTGTACATGACTTTTCCTCGTAATTAATTCAAATTGTTTGGTACTGTAGGTGAAGTGTTTGCCGTATGTGGGAATTCAACTGCGCTTGGCATTTGGTCTTGTCAGAAAGCCGTGTTTCTCGATCCCAAGGGAGATGATAAGTAAGTTCAACAATGTTTTTGGATTAATATAGTCAGATCTGCGTAGATGTCTTTTTGTAGTAAGATCATTCACTTTCCTATTGGTTCTGGTTCATTTAAGTGTTTCATTCCATCACTTGTTTATGAACATTATCGATATCTGTCTGGAGTGTAAAAATCCTGTCTTAAATTGGTCCTATGTGGCAGAGAGATTGTTTGAGGTTGAGGCTAGTGCATTTTGTTGACTAACATTTAATCTGAAGGGATAGTTAGATTCAAGGGTTATAGGGAGAATGGGGTTAGGAGGGAGAGATAGATCAGCCATGATTGAATAGTGGAGTAGACTTGATGGGCCAAGTGGCCTAATTCTGTTCTTATCACTTAAAACTGAAGAGGGTAAATCCTTCCAGGACAAAAGTTCAAATTGACCTCTTGTATGAAATGTCTGCAAATAATTTTCAGCCATTGGTTGATTTTGCTCTATTTTCTTGAACCTTTTATTGATATATTAAGTACTTTGGCTTTTACCGTGAAAGGAGAGTTTTGCTATGCTTTTGTTTTTTGGGTTCGACTCTGACAGTATGTGTAGACTCTTATCACTGGTCTTTGGAGTAAATGTTTCATGGATTGACATCTTTAAGTGACTATTTCAATATATTCTACAATTTGAACCAGATACCGTTTCCTCTCATATCTATCCCACCTCTACTGTTTTGAAAATCAAGAAACTACAAGGAGGAGACTTTCCTTCCTGGTGTTTGTCAATTGTAGACATCTATTTTTAGGAGTAGTTGCTGGATCAAATGTCTCCATGACAAAGTTTCATGTTTGCAGTGACTGACGCATGTCCTCGCTTTTGAGATGAAAGCTTAATTTTCTTTCAGTTCCATTTCCTTGTCAATCTCCAGGCCAGTTGCAGGTTAGCTCCTGGTTTAAAATGGTTTCCAAGTACTAATATATTTTTTTAATGCTCTAACCATTTGATTTGCGAAAGCCTTAAATGTTATTCTTAAATATAACCTATTGTATAATACTTTTTCTTTCCTCAGAATAACATGGACTGCAACAGTTAATCTTCCAAGAGCCATTCTTTTCAAATATCGATACTTCAAATGCTATACTATTGAGCCCAAGGTAAGACCCATTTTCCAGACAATCCGAACTGCCATGTGATTTTTAAACATTCTGTAACAGAATGTTGTATTACCTAACCTCCAATTTTATTGCCTAAGCAGTTACAGTGACTGATGAATATTGCTTACTTGAATTTTACTCTGCTTCGATACTGGTGCAAGAATAATGAGATTTTCCACAGCTGAATGATATGCTGTTTTCTGTTAAAGGATAATTCTTGGGAGAAGGATAGAAAATTGGATAATTTGGGGATTTAAAAAAAGGCAGGGTTTTGTTTTGTCCCTAAACTTGTGCTACTAAAAATCCTTGTATTAAGCGACCATTGATACAGATGGTGCTTGTTATTTGTAATTTTGTTTGTGCCTTGGTGCTTTTGCGTAAACCTTGTGTTGGGGAATGATTTGCTGGTTGAGGTAGCATACTGTATAATTCTCTTATTCTTTCTTTCCACTTTGGCCGTTCCACTCTGTGTTGTCACAGATTTCCTTTGGCAAATGTATGCTCTTGACCAATGATGTTTCTCAACACTTGCATTGGGGTTTTAAATGTAATTTTATTATGGAATCTTTTAAAGCTGTGATAATCTAGCATTGTCCTACCTATCCTGCTCTGTTTGCAATAGTTTGGCTACTTTACATGCTGCTTTCTAATTGAATCCATTTTGATGGTCAAATTGTCACGATTTTTTTGTTTCTGTTCATTTACAAAATGCACCCTTGTTTGAAATAACCTGCACTCGGTTTTAATTAGCCTTCATAATTGGATGTATATTCAGACCCAAATTTGCATGATAACCAAAATATAAAAATCAACAAAAATGGATTGATGTGTGAAATAAATGTACGCTATTATTAGTGTTGCCACTAAGATTCCTATGGCGCATATAATGGTGGCAACATGGAGGTTTTCTGGCACTTGAGGGGTTGCGTCCTTCCAAACCTGGGTTGTGGCTGGAATGTATGTTGAGGAATACATAGTTGAAGCGCTGGCAATTACAGGTTTCTTACTCTTGACAACGGTGGAATCAATTCAAGCTGAATGATGCGTCGGACTGCCTTTGGCTTGAAGAGAAAGCTTTAATGGCTCTATGTGCTGTCGGCATAGTCAGTTTAATAATTTGCATAATTTTTGTTTAAAATTTGCAATGAACTAACCAGTCCTTCAAGGAGGAAACCCATGGAATGTTACGGTTGATTTTTGTGTTATATTTTTTGTTCTCCAGGTGAGTGCACCATATCTTTATTAATCAGTGCCTAGCATTAACATTGGGCGCGCCCAGGATTAATGCAGCAGAATACCTTTGGAGCACCGCTCTCTGCTTGCCCACCAGTGTATTTTTATGCATCTACTCCTTGAAATGTTGCAAGTGAATTCGGAAATTTTTGTTTTTTAAACCACAGGCCAATGCACCCAAGAAAATGCATTAAGACTGCTTGATATGTTTATGAGTCCTTCTAATTAGCAGAGAGACGATAGATTTTATAAGCCTCTGGTTTCAGACCGAAATCCTGAAGATGAAAGGACAGTTTTCTAATCTGTACAGTTCCTTGGTCCTTTTTACATAATTTTAAGACATTTATAGTAATTTCTTTGAGCAATTTGTTTTGTTTTGAATCAATATTTTGAGATTCTAATTGAAGAAAAGTCTTCGTCCAAATTACAATAACTGCATTTTGTACCGTTTATTGCACATGGCATGTTTAATTTAAAATGTAATGCTTCAAATCCTGTGTAGTAAATAGCTGTGCTGAGCAACTCCTCCAGACCTGAAGGCCTGTTCGTAGGCATCCACAGTGGTGTTGTTCATTCAGCCAGCCAGTTGGAGGTTTATGACAATAACCCGGCAAAAACCTGCACTTGGTTTTAATTGGCCTTCAAAAACATTGCCAACACTTCTCCCCCCCCCCCCCCCCCCCGGGGAACTGATGGGATCTGTGGCAGAAATGTTAATATTGATAGTCTGCAATAAGCAATTCAGATCTGCATCTGTTAATTTTCTAATAGCCTGTGCTACGGTTTATCCAGTTTTATTTTGGTTTCTAACCTCAGAAGCTATTACCTTGGGCAATCATGTCATTGCATGAATGGAAAAATTGTAAATATTCTACCAGAAGTAGTTTAAAAACTTGTATCTCTTGACATCCAAATTTGCATTTTCTTCTGGTCCTTTTGTATTATTATAAAGGGCTTTAATCCTTTTTATCACTTGACTCAGAACCCTGCTGATCTTCGGCAAGTGCTAGTCAACAAGTGGGAGACTCATCCTCAACCACGGTCATTTAATCCGTCGGGTATGTCACTACAGTGTATTGAGTTTGTTATTTGCCGGATTGGCAATAGCAAGGGTACTTGTAATAAATTAAGCATTGGACAATTGTAATTTAACTTTCAAATTTGAAGTATATTTTTAATGCAAGTCTTCCCATATTTTAAATGCTGTGCAAATGTATCTGTTGTGTGGAACAGAAAATGTGATCAGCAACACATCTAAACAGTCATCCTTTCCTACCACCTACCCCTTAACCCAATGAAACACACGTTTTCATGCTTCTGTATGCTTCCCCTTGCAATCTACACCCAGGATGTTCCCAGCCAATGTTATGAACAGAATATCCTAGAGTAAAAGACAAAAAAATATTTTACGACAAAAACTTCTTTGTTAGTTCTGCTTCGTGTTCTGTACTTCAGAGTACGGAATGAGCTTCTTACGAAGCAATCCATCACATTGATTCTAATGTTAAGATTTCAACATCGCACCAAGTTCCTGCTACATTTTCTTTGGATCTTTCATACTGCCCATGCTTGATACATGAGATTGAAGCTGAAACTTTCCCCAGATTTCTGCCATTGTGCCTCTTGTCTGGATAAAAGTTAACTTCACGGCAGTTACCCGCGCAGCCTTTAATTTTTTTTTCTTTTTCACTGCATCAACCTTCTCAAGGAAAATATGTCAAATCCTATTTGGTGCTGTTCTCTAATTAGCTGAGTTGTAATCTGGAGCTGGCCACATGAGAAATAGGAGATGAGTTTTTCTTCCTTCTGCATTGATGTATTTAAAAAGCTGTGGCACCATACCGCTCACCATGACTCAAAATGGTCTGACCATACTTTTCCAATTTGGTACCATTGCAATGGCAAGTCTGAAAACCTAATTAAGTATTGGCAAAAAAGACCTTTGTCAGTGTAAAGTGCACATAAAGCACGATAATTTGTGCTTTTAAAATTTCATGACTTGAATTCAAGGCCTTTTTAATTGGTGCTGCTAAATGAAGCACTGTTAAATACAATGACATTTACACTAATCTTTTATTTGTGGGAATTGTATTGGGCATTAATAATTCCACTTTTACCAATTGCCCACTTTTGACAATGGCCAACCTTTGCCCCTAAAATTCTCACATTTGTTTAAAATATTTTTTATAATTCAGCTGGAATTTTTTATAATTCAGCTCCACCCTAGTGATTTTTAATTAAAAATTATTATAGCCATCTGATTTCCATTGCGCATTCTATATTTATCATATTTTATTGTTATTTGGATCTCTGCAAAGTGCTATTTTATACTCTGTATTCTGTTTCTTCCTCTTGTTCCCAATAAACACACTGCAGTTAGAAGAGCCACAATGTAGTGTCTTCACTAGCCTTCCTTCCAATTCACCCCCACTGCACACCAGCCTCCCCACCACAACTTCTTGAATCCAGCTGAATGCTCTTGTATGAAGCACCTGATCTTCTCGCAGCTGAGTGTTTATGATTGTTAAATTGGTGTGTAGAGGCTGTGAAAAGCATCATGCACTTGGCTGGCATAGCAAAACAGCTTATTGCTGATTCAGTGCACTGCCACCAAATGTGCTATTTTGCACTTAACTTGTAATTAAGTTTTTATTAAGGTTTGGATTTTTAAATACAGACAAAGGAAGCAATTAAAACGTCTATGAATTATAAGGTTGAGAAGAATTAAATTGCATGTCACAGGTGAGTACAATATTTAGCAGGTAGTACATCTCTGTGGATCATCTAGAGACAGCAAAACATGAGATAATGAAGAAAAGGGTTGATCATGCATGCTCAAACAGTGCACAGTACCCCAAAGATGTTACCGCTGTTGTTCAGACAACACCATCTCTGGGTTACTTCATGAAGTGAATTGCCTTTGTTTCCTTTTCCCAGATTCCCCATTTTCCTTAATTATTTTTGAGATAAACCTCTTTGAGCCTTACCAGAAATGCCTTGTTTTGTAGTTTAGGAGTCGAACTGACTGTTTCTTCTGAAGTCAGCTTCCTTCTGGTTGCCCCTTCCTTTAAATTGGCATCTCAAGTGACAGTGTTCCATGAACATGTCATTGGTGTAAAACTTTTTAAGATTCGACTTTTCCCCCTAGAATACTAGTTTTCCCTTTGTTGTAACAATGTCTAGAATTCCAGGCTTCTGGTGCTAATGAAGAAACAGAATTGAGCACCATCCTATTTGTTCTACCTGTAGTAATTGCTTGATTTCAACTAGACCCCGGTTAAAGGGCCATTGTGTCCAATGGAGATTTCAAAATCGTAGTTTATTTTATTTGAATAAGATGCTAAAACTTTTTTTTATTATTGTGAGGCTGTAATGATTTCCATATTTTGTACATACCATCGAAGATGATTAATGAATATTAATATCTACCTACTATGCATACCTACTACTCTAGGAACATATCCAGAAGAATAGTATTTGGGTGGACCATACAGCTATTAACAATTCTTTGCATAGGAGGTTTTTTTAATGATGAAACTCAGAAGATCGTACTTCTAATTGTATATAAAGATTTTGTAATTCAATTATCTGTTCATGCCTTTGCTATAATAAAGTATGCCATGAAGAGGATTTTGCATATTGTGGATGCATAGTAAGAGCATCGAACATCTTGAAACCAAGTCCTGGCTGTCTCAAAACACAAAATAAAGGACCTGCTATTTAGCAAACATTTGTGCCTCCCTTTCTGGCACAAATCCAGCATGGGCTCAAGATCTATTCCCATTTACTGCCCAGAAACAGACCAATAGATCTGAGGGCTATTGGCAATTTTTGTTTTGGATGTTTCATTTCCTCCAAGTTCATGTTTGCACTGCATTAATCTCTTTCCACCTATTTTCATCTAACTCATCAACATTCTGTTCCTTTCTCCTTCCTTTTTTTGTTCGCTGGCGTCCCTTTATAACTGTTTCAGATGCTCACCTAAAAAGGTTGAATGGATCAACAGTATTTGTGGAGATAAAATGGACAGACATTGTTTTTGTCAGGATCCTTCAGACTGGGTCTGGAAATTACTGTGTTGGAAACACTGAACTTAAATGGTCATCAAAGGTTTCTGTTTTAGGTCCTGGGTCAAAGTTGACTTAGTGATCAACCTTTCTAAATGGCCATCTGATTTTTTGGGGCATTGAAGTTATTGTGCAAGTAAACAGGGGTTTTTTCAGTGAATTGGCTGAGTTCATCCCATCTTAGTGGCTACTGTCTTGGTAATGTGATGTTCATTTCATTTATATTGGAAATTTGAAAATGGATGAAAGCATTACCTAATTCGTAGTCCTCAACAAGGTGGGATGTGCCCACTCTTGAAAAATGGTTGACTAATGTCTGCTTCATGCCATTAACGTTTTTCCATTCTCTTAGTGAAGGTAACTTCATAGCAAAATAGGTAGCCTGATTGCCTGTGCATTTATTGGTCCTAGATTTGTTGTACAGCTGGCCTTTAGGCTTCACATTATAGAGGATTACTATGTTGCTCTTCAATCCTAGTTTTCCTTAAACATTGTTAATCAAGCTGAATTTGTTGTCTCTAACTTTCTCTCTGGCTGTTCGGGATCTGAGGAATGAAATTACAAAAAATGTTTGCCTTATAAATTTTGTTTGTATTTTCAAGACCTTCAGTGCTCACTATGCTATCCAGCAAAGGTATTTCAAAAGCTTGTTCTTTTTGATGATAAGTATATAGTTAAAAATGCTTCAGTGTTATGGATTCCAAAATCATATCTTGTGCTGAAATAAAAATATTACATTAATTCCTAGCTCTGTATTACAACTAGGAATATAAAATTGTTCACTTTTGAACTGAAAATGTTATGCCTGTGTTAACAATCATTGACTTTTCCCATTGCTTCCTTTTTTTCTAGAAGAGGAGTGCATACTGGATGATGGAAACTTTGGGATCCACAGTAAGTAGGGTTATTTTTATAATTCAGTAATGATAAGATATAAATATCATAAATATAGGAGTTTGTATGACACTACATATAGATTGAATGTTTTTATTGTTCTGCAATGGGCATGGTATTGGCACACTTTTAATATTATTGCTGGCAGATATGATATGTCTAACATATTGGGTCTGTGCAGTCAGGGAATGGGCCATGAGGTAGGGAGGCTCTTCAGGGAGTCGGGGTAGATGTTCTCAGATGTACAGCACAAAATCTAATGAATTATGTTTAATATTTAAATCTTGGGATTTTGGTGATTGGAAAGTCAGAGAGAGGGAGAGAAGAAATGGGAAGATAAATTATTTAAAGCATTGGTGAAGTTTAAGCATTTTTGCCAGTTACGATATTTAGAAATTACCATTTACTATCCTGTTTTCTTTTATTTTCATTTCATTTACTTATTACTGTCATATTATTTGTCATAAATATCTTCCTGGCTATTTTCAGTGGGAAACTAGGCAAACGTAATACGTTTACATGGTTGTCGGCTTCTGGAGGCATCAGAAATTGGGTTCACATTTTTTAAACTGGATAATGCTTTGGGGTACTCTGCATGATGTACAAACTGCAAAAAAAAAATTGGTTTTTTTTAGGCTCTGATCGGAGACATCCAGTGATTACTGACTGTCTTATTCATGTTTTCATTGCTTATTGTTGCTTGGAATTTCAATAGATGGTGAATAAAGTTTACTGGGTTTGGAGTTCTGTTTAGAATCAATGAAGAATGAAGTTTCTGAGATGCTGTGCACAGACACTTTCCATGTGTTATTAAATTACTGTGAAATAGCTACAATTAGATTTAGGAATATAGATCTTACAACACTCTAAGCATAAATACTTCCACATGCCGCTAAGTATACTTCTATACCTTGTATAGCAAAATTTGCTTTGTTTGCCCATTGCCATAAGTTGGCATAGACAGTTCAGTTTAGTTTATTGCCACATGTACCGAGGAACAGTGAAAAGCTTTTGTTGCGTGCTATCCAGTCAGCAGAAAGACAATACATGATTACAATCGAGCTATTCACAGTGTATAGATACATGATAATGGAATAACGTTTAGTACAAGGTAAAACCAGCAAAGTCCAATCAAGAATAGTCCAAGGGTCATCAAAGAGGTAGATAGTAGTTCAGCACCTGTTTGTGGGCTGATGATTCAGTTGCCTGACAACAGCTGGGAAGAAACTGTCATCATGACATTTTGTGTCAATGCCTCTCTTTTCAAAACCTACGACTAATCCCTGTTCTTGCCATTATGCTTTTTCTCATTAAATTAGACCAGGAACTATTCACCCTTTTCTGCAGTGTCTGATTCTGACAAAACCAATGTGTCTTATTGTAATTTTGAAGAAAATGTAAAACATTTTCAATCACAACAAAAGGTAGAAGAAAGTTAATGTGAGCAAGGTAAGATGCCCAAACATGGTCATTGGCACACTGTTTCTGGGACTTGAGATGGGAAATAGTCGACTATAATTGCTCCCGTTTAGGTTTCACCCCTCCAGCTAATGCCATTCTATGTACCAAATATTCCCTCCATCTCATCAATAGTTCTTGAGAACAGAAAGAAAAGCTGAACCAGTTTGGAGGACATCAGAATGCTTAAAGGGCAGAGAAAAATAATCCTTACTTCCTGACTTGATGGTTGATGGGTCAAGTTCAAAGAGTAGAGAGTATGGCAGAGGATATCATCAATAGGCTTCATATGCACACTAGTGTGCCCTTTAAAGGCTAAATTACTGCTCTCGTCTCCCCTTGTTAGTAACCGGTTTCTTATTTCTAAGTCTTGACATTACTGTTTGAATTGATCTGTTCTTCCTTTTGCCTTAAGCTGTTAATAAATCTGATCATCCACTTTGGTCTGGTACCTTTTGAAATGTTGGCTCATTTTGTTTGATTCCTTTGACAATTTTTCTGTCTTTCCATTTTACTAGCCACATCTTGTATGCTAAATTTAGTGCGCAATTCCACGGATCACAGTACTGATATTTATGAGATATTCACACTGGTGTCATTGGCTATATATTGATTACATACCTCATCCAGGTGTAATTTTAAGTAAAATATCACAAGCATAGATATTCTAGGAAGGGTGATGGCTGACTTGTATTTGATGTTCCTTATTTATTTTTTAATGTTTGAGAATGATTTAATCGTGTCTTTTTTTTAGACACAAACTGAGTGACTTAATTTGTTACAGATGGCATTGAGAAATTGGATTCTGGCTGGTTAACGTTCCAAAGTGAAATTCGCTTGAGGTTGCACTATTCTGAAAAACCTCCAGTTTCCATATCCAAAAAGAAGTTCAAGAAATCAAGATTTAGGTAAACCATTTGAAATGTTGAAATTTAAAGAGGAAAGTAAAGAAATGTAAACATGCGCTTGATTGTTTGCGAAAACAGATGTTATACAGTTACTACGTGTGATGTCCGTCGAGGTCACCAATGTAGTGGCCTGGCGGAGGCCAGAGAAAAGGCAAGACGCCAGGCAGTTTTTAGTAAGAGTCTTTTATTAGGCTGCGAGCTCCAGCCCACAGCGTAGTTCCCCTAGGGATGAGCCACGCCTCCCCCTGGTCTGGCTTTTAACCCCTTACGCCTGTCCGTCACGTAACGAGGGGGCTGACCCAAGGAGTGGCCTGATCCGCCACAGGACCCCCCCCCCAAGAACCGGAGGTACAAAACGGACAGGAGGGCGCACGAGGCGACCAGCCCGGGTGCGCACCATGACCGGCGCAGGGACCGGCGACTGACCGACAGGTGGAGGGGTCGTAGCAGACACTGGAGGGGGTAGCTTGGACGGGGGGCGACCGCGCGGGCGGGGCTGCGCAACCGGCACCGGCCGATCAATGTCCACGTGTGCCGGCTTCAGCCGTGCGACCGAAACAGTCTCTCTGCGACCCCCCATGTCCAGAACGAATGTGGCCGAGCCGTGTTGCAGGACCCGGAAGGGGCCCTCGTACGGCCGCTGGAGAAGTGATCGGTGTGCGTCCCTGCGCAGGAACACAAACTGGCAGTCCTCCAGACTGGAAGGTCCTCCAGACTGGAAGGTCCTCCAGTCCCCTGCGCAGGAACACAAACTGGCAGTCCTCCAGACTGGAAGGTCCTCCAGTCCTCCAGACTGGCAGTCCTCATGGCTGGAAGGTCCCATGACGTGACGTGGGCACAGGTGCCAGCCTGCCCACCGTCTGCCGAAGACGTTGCAGGGCGTCAGAAGGCTGCTCCACTCGACCCTGCGCTGGTGGGATGAACTCCCCGGGAACCGTCAAGGGGGCCCCGTACACCAACTCGGCGGAGGAGGAGGCCAAGTCCTCCTTGGGTGCGGTGCGGATCCCCAGCAAAACCCACGGCAGGGCGTCCACCCAGTCTGGGCCCGTGAGCCGAGCCTTCAGGGCAGCCTTCAGCTGGCGGTGAAAGCGTTCCACCAACCTGTTCGACTGTGGATGGTACGCCGTAGTGTGGTGTAGGCTGACACCCACCAGCGATCTCCGGTGGTCTCCAGCGGTATTGGAGGTGGTGCTGCTTGGGCCGACCACCAGCGACCTCTGGTGGCGTCTGGCTGAACTGTCGGCGGGCCGTGCGAGAAGGGCGTGCCGGCACCGGGGTGCCCGATGGCGGCCGGATTTCGCCGCGGGGGTCGCCCTGAAACGGGGTCGACGGCGGCCCCAGCTTGCTGTTGGCCTTCCGACGCCGCGGAAAAGACGGCTAGGGCTTCCAGGTCCTCCCGACGGGACATCCATATTTGATCAGCGCGCTCGCCCAGCCGCTGCGTGTCGGTGAAGGTCCTCAGCGAGCTGAGAACGTAGGTCGACGGGGAGCTGCCGCAGGTAGGCCTGCTTGAATAAGAAACAGGGCGGGTGGTTGCCCATAAGGGCGAGCATGTCCTCCAGAAGGGCCGACGGCCGTCGGTCCCCGAGCCCCCCCCGGCTCATAACTCGAGTTGCCCTCTCGGCGTCGCTGAGGCCGAACCTCCTGATAAGGAGTTCTTTAAGGCCCTTATATTTGTCATCCGCGGGGGGGTCATTAAGGTAAGGCTTTACTCGCCTTGCTGTCGCCTGGTCCAGGGCGCCGACGACATAAAAGTACTTCGTCAAGTCGACGGTTACCCCTCGCACAGCAAACTGTGCCTCTGCCTGCTGAAACCAGACCTCAGGCTCTTCGGTCCACAGGGTCGGGAGTTTGAGGGAGACGGCATCGAGGTCGGCAGGACCGGGTTGCACATCAACGTTCGACATCACTACGTGTGATGTCCGTCGAGGTCACCAATGTAGTGGCCTGGCGGAGGCCAGAGAAAAGGCAAGACGCCAGGCAGTTTTTAGTAAGAGTCTTTTATTAGGCTGCGAGCTCCAGCCCACAGCGTAGTTCCCCTAGGGATGAGCCACGCCTCCCCCTGGTCTGGCTTTTAACCCCTTACGCCTGTCCGTCACGTAACGAGGGGGCTGACCCAAGGAGTGGCCTGATCCGCCACAATGGTGTAATACATCTCGGGCATTCTTCCAAGCTTGGGCGTGGAAGCAGAGAGGAAAAACTAAATTGTATTTGTAAGAATCAACGCTTTGAAATGATCTTGATGCAGTAAGAGTAATTTGGCATGACGTCAGGTACATGCTTGTTGTGAAATATTGGCGGAGCTTGTAGGTTCCAATGCTTTCCATCACTGGAAATGCAGCATTAAGGATTGATTTATGGAGATCAAATATTTTGGTTAAAAATACAACTATGAAGAAAATAAGCTAGCAATTAACTGCTTAGGTGCCCTTTAAATTTTCTGTTCCTATTAGTAAATTTGCTGTTGGACAAGAAAGAATGGTGTTTCCCTAATGTTAAAAACACTCTAGTCACAAGATTGTTTCAACATTACTTGCTGTTATGCCAGCTTTTGGAGTGAACAAACGATCTTAGCAGAGGTTGTAATGAGTATTCCAATTAGTTTTCTGATCCACAGAATGAAAGAAGTGGGGGGGATAATGTGTTAAGTATTACATTGATACTTTGATGTAATGTATATTTTCAGAATCTGAGTGACATGGGAGTTATACACTGCATGTAACAATTTTAGACTGATAGTTATGTTGATCTCAACAGAATAGTGTGTGTTAACCAACTTCAGACATTAGGGAAGTAAAACAGTCGCACACATTTGATTTATCTAGGATAAAACTAGCTGTAGCAATAGTACAATAAAACTCCAATAACTTAGTACACCCAGGATTTGGTGCTCAACTGGCAAATTTTCAAAACAATTGAATGTTATTCCTATTAATATTCCAAAGCAATTTTATTTTTTTAGATGTAAAGCAATATTACAAATTTTCAGGTGAACCTGATAAACATGAAAAATTGGGTCCTGGTGAGTTTATAGAGAGCACTGGAACTAGGGCCCTAGTGAGTTGAAAGGGTGGGCAGCAGATATCACCAGTGGTGACAATTGCTGAAATATTGGGATTTCCAAATAGTCATTAGATTATCAGTGTTTCACTGTGCCTGTATGGTACAGTTTCCTAGCTAAGGTTTTTAGTACCTATCAGTGAATTTGCCATTACTAATTACTAGACATGAAAGGTTGATTGAATCCCTGTTATGTACTTAAAGGGTGAAGTTGACATTGGAGGGATTTGAAGAAGAAGGTGAAGATGATGACAAACCTGTGACTACCTTAGCTGAAAAAGTCGCCAATACTTTAGAAATTGCCTTAATCAGCAACAATGGATACAGGTCACGTCACTCTCAGCCAGAATGTGGATATGCCTTGGAACCTGGCCAGTGGACAGAGTATAGCATTCAAACTATGGAGCCAGATAACTTGGAGCTGATTTTTGACTTCTTTGAGGTATGAAAATTTGTTCTTCTATAATAAATATAATCTGCAAATTTCTGATTATTGTCTTGGTTTGCAGTGTTTGAGATGGAAGGAAAGCTTTTATTATGACCCCTCTATTTTGGAAACAAATATTGAATATCATGTGAGGAAAGTCGTACGTGAAACCATCTAATGGCCAAAATTTACCAACTGACCGATATAAAACAAGCTAAAGAACACCAAAAACATATATTTAACACGTACTGTTAAAACACAAAGAAGGAAGGGACAGACAGGCTGTTGGCGAGGCAGCTATTGCTGGCGCCACCCCGGTACTTTTAAATATTGTTTAAACTTCTTCACTGCTCTATTTACATTTTACAGGAAGAGCTGGGCGTAGTAGTGGTACAAGGCGACCCACTCCCAGGTCACGTCGGCTCTGCCTGTCTTCTCTCTTCAACGATAGTGGACAGGTCCAGGGGACTTATCACACTTCCTATCATGGGCAGAAATTCGAGACAGACGATTGGGAAAGTAAAAGGTACTAATATTCAAAACAATGGATATGCCCGAGAATTAGATTGTTTCGAGCTCCTTTTATGTGCAGGTTATACTGGGCTCTTCCGCGTGCAATTTATGTTAACTTATCTGGTTTTCCTGGCTTCAGACGCGATGCAAATTATGCGGCTGAGTGACCATTTCACGCTTACCAGCATGTTCTCTCGCCATCTGCGGCAGTTCTCTGAATAAATATTAATGATTTTCTGTGCATTGGCAGTTACTCCACTCTTGTTATATTGCATGATTTTGAGTGTAAACTGCCCAAACCTCTTTATGCTTTTTGACCCCCTCCCTGCACTTTTACCATATTTGTATCCCTTTGCTTAAGCTTTGATCTTGCCGGCATTGGAATTTTCACCAATTGTGTTTTAATGTTTGATTTTTGGATGTAGACCATCCTAACACTGTTTCCTGTATCTTTTTGCCAATTTTGGGAGGCGGGTGAAATGCTTTGCAGGGATTGGACACATTCGAGGCAGATAACATGTTCCCAATGTTGGGGGAGTCCAGAACAAGGGGCCACAGTTTAAGAATAAGGGGTAGGCCATTTAGAACGGAGATGAGGAAGAACTTTTTCAGTCAGAGGGTGGTGAAGGTGTGGAATTCTCTGCCTCAGAAGGCAGTGGAGGCCAGTTCGTTGGATGCTTTCAAGAGAGAGCTGGATAGAGCTCTTAAGGATAGCGGAGTGAGGGGGTATGGGGAGAAGGCAGGAACGGGGTACTGATTGAGAGTGATCAGCCATGATCGCATTGAATGGTGGTGCTGGCTCGAAGGGCTGAATGGCCTACTCCTGCACCTATTGTCTATTGAATCCAATTGGGCATTAATGTTCACAAGGAACTGCAGATGCTTGTTTCTATAAGAAAAAAGTGCTTGAATAACTCAGCGGGTCAGGCAGCATCTCTGGAGGACATGGTAGGTGATGTTTTGGGTCGGGACCTTCAAGTTTAATTCACCTAGAAATGGCAACGTTGAATTTCTAGGCTATAGTGCATAATTCTGCAACAGTAAAACATCAACATGTTTGCTGCACACATCTTAATTATTTTAAGTAATGGCATTTTTAGGGGCAGGTGCAGTGTCTCAATCAAAAATATCGACAGTTCCTTTCACTCTACGGATCCTGCCTGACCTACTGAGTTCTTCCGACAGTTTTTAGTATGGTTAAGTGAAAGATGTGTTGACATTCTATGCACCTAGTCTGTTCGCCACGCCACAGGGTGAGAAAAACTGCCTTTGGCCCACATGAGTCAATATTTGTGATAAGTCTAAATTAAGCATTCTTTAATAATATGCTTTGAAGTATGCAATAAATGCCTTTCTGTCTTTATGTACAAATATAGTTGACTACATCGTTATTAAGCCCATGGAAGGCTTTATTTGTGATATGTCTCCTTCACTGTCCAAGTACTGGAAGCCAAGAATCCCCTTGGACGTTGGGCACAGAGGTTCCGTAAGCTCAACATCAGCAACGTAAGTATTAGATTGGCAAAAAGCAAATAATTTCAATCTAAAGTACAGCGTCAATGAGAGGTGTATAAAACTCTTCTACACTTTCTGCTGTGTTAAGTATAAAGCACGACTTATTAGTTGTGCCCAGCCTGTGCATCTGCACCCGAATATCAAACCACAAAGCGCTTTCCTGTTTTTACGTTTCTAATAGTGTTCGTAAATATTTCGCTCATTGTATTGTATTTATCTCAATCTCATGCATATTCATTCATTTAATGTAATTTTAATTTCTAGGTTTGGCTTTAGCATTTATCAATGGCCTCCTTCAACATGCATATTAAAGCTGATTTTAATTTAAAACCCAATTTGTTTTATTAAAATAGCTATGGGCAATAGTGGTAGATTAAGTTATTTTATAAACTGGTGCCTACAACTTTTCCTCTTCTGCATCAGCATGGCATATTTATAGAACTTTCTATTCTATATAGTTTGGTCTTGATTTAATAATAGTCTGATTTCTTGCTGTTTTGGAATATTTTATTTAATAGAAATCTGCATTTTTTCATTAACTTTTTGCAACTGGAATTATTTCAAAATGGAGATGCACTTTAAAATGTAATATTTTGGTGTCCATTATTCCTCATTAAAAAAATTAAACACAACAGTTAGTATCAAATAGGTGCATGGTGGCAAATCATTGTAGGGGTGATTGCATTGCATGCCACTTACTCCAATAGATGACTCGATGTCAGTATTGTACAAATATTCTTGCACCTGCACTCCCAATTTGTTTCCAATCTCCTATTATTTCGCCCTTCAATTCCTTTCTCCTTTGTGCATTTATTTATTCTTGATTAAAAATGTATATATTTTTTCATCTCATTGTTCTTTGATCTTATTTCCATTTTCTCTGCCTTCTGATGGGATTGCATATTTACATTGTGACATATCTACAAAGAATTTTTTTAGTTTGGTTATTTCCACAATTACAATGACCTTGCTTCAAAATGGTGATCCTTTACCTTGCCCTTCCCTATCTTGAAAGCCTACTTCACTTGCTTTATGTAGCACCAGAGGAAGTTGACTTGCCTTTGTTAACGGGATTTCTGACAAATAAACAAAAGCCTGGTTAACTTTCCTGCACTTATTCAGTATATCAAAGGCATTCAAAGGGATTTAGAAATGCGTTTACTGACCAATTTTCTTTGTACTCTGTCGAACATCAAGATTTGTAGATAAAATGTGATTTTGTTTTTAAATGTCAGAACATTTATTTTCCAGTTTACAATTACTTTTGTTCATTAATGTTGGGGAATTAAATTTGGTTATTCCAATATTAATTTATGAAATTAAGAAGCTATACATATAGAAGCAACATATGTTATGGTTTCATAGAGCTGATTTTCTTAAACAAAATTATGTTTTAGCCTCGCAAAGGTCAGAGAAAACACAATAGCTTCCTTTAAAAATGCCGCTAGTCACGTAAGTAATAAAACATCTCTGCATGTTTCCAAATCTATATTGCCTTAAATGGTCACACTGAGACATAGTTTCTCCCAAGAATTTAAATCTTGTTAATGTAACTATTTGTTGAACAAAATTGTTAATATGTCCAAGCCCAATATTGCCAGCTTATGATTTGCAGCATTGCTTTTAAGTAAACATTTTTGTTTTCATTATAGGAAAAATGCCTTGTTTTATAATAAATAGATAAAATGGAATTTGTATTTTCAAAATGATGGTTAGAACCATTTAAATTTGAAAATTAAAAAATATAATCTGTTTAAAAATATATTACTATTAAAAGCATGTATGTAACAATAAAACTAAGAAACTTATCCTGACCTTGTAAGTATCTGTATAATTTTTTTAATGGGTCCACATCAGCTTCAGCTGGCACAAAGCCTAGGATTCAGATGCAAAGTGGTATGACTTCTCAGCTCAGGTTATTGCTGAATGCCCTCCAGCACATCCCTGACCAATACAGCTCTGGATAAAATGAGTTGGAAGGAACTGCAGATGCTGGTTTATACCGAAGATAGACATAAAATGCTGGAGTTACTCAGCAGACCGGGCAGCATCTCTGGAGAAAAGGAATAGGTCGGAAGTCTTCTTCAGACTGAAAGATAGAGTTGTTGTTGGTTGTCTTTCATTTGTTTTGTATCTGCCCAAGCTGTGTACCTGGTGACAGTTTTAAGAGTCTGATGTTGGACATAAGAAGAACGTGGCTTGCCTTTTGGAGTTGGCTGAATGTGATTAGGGCCTCGGTACTGGATATATTGACCGTTTGATGCTACTTTGCTCGTGCTGCCATTGGATTTGGAGGATTTTGCAGAGACACACTCTCCGGTGTTTTGATGTTCTTTCAGACAGAATACGTCTCAGAAGCAAGCAGTAGGACTGGGAGAACTGTTGACCGAACACCGTATGCAGTATTTGAGGTCGATTTATGTAGATAGCGAAGGCTGTCATGACGCACTGATGGCAATCGTGAATCTCATCTGCTTTCGTTGGGAGATGGATACCATGATATGGGATTGGGACCACATTTTCAGTGTTGCTTTATGGATCTATTCATAGTAAGGGTTGACCTGTGGGTTCGGGTTGGTAGAGGACCTTTTCGACTTGCAAATTTTACGATTAAGGTCCATTCTCTTGTTCACTTCAGGAAACAGGTCAACAATTACTTTGAGCTATGCCTCCAAATGTGTACTTAAGCAGGGACCATCTGTCTGCTGAATTTTGAGGCAAACATGTTCAATAGTGGAGGTGAATAATTCTTCATTTTTACATTGCTCCATCCCTGTGGGATGTTTGTTGAAGGTGTTCAGCTCGGTGGTGATAATGATCGAGAAAGGTATTGGGATTTTGATGCAGTCGTGCTGGATGCAAATGTATACTGAGATTAGGACTTTGTATTATGAAACTCCAATAAATTTGTTCCCTGATCAAAATGGACCTTCACTTCAGGATCCCAGAAAGAGATATCCTGAAGTTACATTATTTTATTGCACCTTTTGAAACCCCTTTTCCAATAATTACTTCAACCGTACCCCTGAACAGATGGGGTGAGAAACCTATGGTTTTCACTTCTTTGCATAAAGTGATGTGTTGAGCTGTCCACTTCTTTGCACCTTGCCTTTTATTCCAAACTTTTGCAGATTGTGTTAAACCCCTATTCTTCTGTTCCCATCATCGCTCACTTGGAAAGCGGTCCAGGAAGTTGAAGCTGTTTCATAGATGAGCTCAGGGGTGAACTAAATCTGTTATCTTGGGATAATACTGGAAGTTACTGACAATATATGACAGGTCAGACAGCCCCTATCGAGGGAGAAATGGACAACATTTTCACTTTCTTTCATCAAACCTGGGATTGTTAAAAATGAAACGGATCTCAAGTTGGAAGACGAGGGTCAGAGAGAAGAGGATGTGTAGCAAAGGGAGGAGATGAGAGCATATTGAATGGCAGAAGTGGTGATAATGCTTAGTGAAGGTACATGTGAGCTAAACTTTACTGATACTTCTGGATTTCTCCATTCGGGCAGTTTTCTCTATCCATATTTTTGTGTTTGGGAGGAAAGGTGGGGAAGAGGAGGAGATGAAGAAGACCTATGTCTTATTACCACCTCATCTTCAACTTTAATGTGCGTTTGTTTGCAGATCTCTGGCTGCCTCCTACATATGCATTTAATCATTTGTATTCTACCCATAACACGGAATAAACTAATGAATGATCTTGTATTACTTGCAATTTAAACTTTTTGCCCTCGATCTCTGTGGTATTTATGATCATCTGCCGATGTCTCCCTTGTCTTGATCTATGATCCTGGCCTGGCTTGGTTCAAATCTGACCAGCTAAAGGCTTCCTCTTCCCATTTTAAACCATCTGCAAGGATGTAGCTGTCCCCCTACTTTTCCTTCCTGTAAAAGTTGCCATGGTATATCATCCAAAGCCACAAAATCAACTTATACCGCAATCTCTTTCAAGATCTCTTCATCCTGTCAACTGCTTGTCACGTGTCTTGTAAAGGTTTGAGAAGACTGACAATCGCTTTTGCCTGTTTTTGCAAAGTTTGTATGCTTGTCATTTGATTCCATCTCCATTCAACTGACAGAATCAAACTGCTCTCATTCCTAAAATTCCATTTTACTTTAAAGTATGCTATTCCAGTCCTCATCAAAGTAAATTTTCACCTCCAACTTTATTCAGTCTGCTTTCAGAACTTGCACTTGGAACCTTTCATCTTCTCATATTTGATAATTATTAGAATGCAATAAAATAAGGGGGTTAATTTGAGAATCTGTCTTGTCACTGCCATAATTTACATTTCCCTATGTGCTGATTGGCCTTGTGTCAGGAACTCATCAAGCACTGGGACCTTCTAATGTCCAGAAATTAACGGGCTCGGCTTCAATTTGATATTTTTGTCAGAACGATTCTTCTAGAAGAATTTAACTGCATTAGGTTACCCAATGTCATAGCAATTCCCTATACTGGTGCCATTTTGTTTACTGCTGTGTTTTTACTATTGCTTAATGGTGGTCAACTGAAGGGGCCCAAGTGAGAGAAAATGTTTTTGTCATGTTTTTGCTTTTATTCAAGCCGTCAGTCCAAGTTAGATTTGTCAACAAATTATTGGTTTGTATCTATGACTGCACATGCTGCTGTCATCTCATTTTGGCTCAGCTGGTTGGGCGTTTGCTTATAAGATTGTGGTTTCAGACCTCTCTGGGACTTGAACCACAAAATCTAAAGCAACACTCCCGAGGGAGTGTTGATCTGTTGGGAGTATTATCCTGAATTATTAAAGTCTTCTTTAACTTTGTTTTCCAAGTTGCCAGTCATTTCTTCCAGATGATCATGTACAAGACTGCTGCCGTGTTTACATGTGCAACTTCTGAAACTTTGAAAACACTGCAATTATGATTGTACTTGTCCAGGACCTCCACCTCACTTTGTTTCGTGAATGAGCTATTAACATAGTTAGTAACAAGCAGAAACTTGCAATCTATAGTGATGGTAGGGAATGTTAGGCAGAAAGACAGGAAAGGAGTAAAATACTTTGCACCAGTACAAATTTTCAAATAGGAATGTTTGGAATTATCAAAGATGTATTAATCTGTTGTATTAGAAATGTGCAGCATAATGTATGATGAATGTAATCCATTTTAACAGAAGTAAATCTGAAATTTTAGAAACAAGCATTTAATTGGTTGATGATTTTCTTGACTATTGTTGTACAATTCCTAGAAAATAAGGGGACTATTCCTTTCTTTCAGGGAGCGGCCTTTGTAGAATTCGATGTACATCTTTCAAAGGACCACGTTCCAATTGTATACCATGATCTTACCTGTTGTATATCAATGAAAAAGGTATGTATTTTTTGGTTGCATCAATATAAAGATGGGTCCTGACCGAAACGTTGTACATTTCCTCTATAGATGCTGCTTGATCTGCCGAGTCACCAGCACTATTGTTTCTTGCTCAAGATTTGAAGTTTCTGTCTCCATGTGATTATTTTTTACATTTTTATGCTGTTTACCCATTAAAAAGATATGTTAATCAGCATTTAAAGTAAATGATCACTGAGATTGATGAGCATCTGTACTGTTTGACTTTCATTCAACATGTTTACAAAGAGGCAGCTCTTGGGGTTATTTTACTTAACCTCACTTTAGTATACAGCTGTAACTTGAAGTTGTAGTTCAGTTACTTTGGTTTTGGAAGAAATTAATAGGGATTGTTTTATTAAATCACATCACTAATACTGTACAGAGCATAAAATTATGCATAGATAGACACAAAAAGCTGGAGTAACTCAGCGGATCAGACAGCATCTCTAGAGAAAAGGAATAGGTGATGTTTTGGGTTGAGACCCTTCTTCAGACTGAAGTCGCATTCCTTTTCTCCAGAGATGCTGTCTGACCCGCTGAGTTACTCCAGCTTTTTGTGTCTATCTTCGGTTTAAACCAGCACTTGCAGTTCCTTCCTACACATAAAATTAGGCATGGTTGATGCTGGAAGGATGGTTCATTTGGTGAATTGGGCATGTCAGTGTTTGTATAAGTACAGTTGAAATAGGCACCAAATTACATGATCTATGTCCCAACTGTGAAGTTCCTTGTTTTGTGGTGCACTATTGGTGAATCTATTTATTTTTGCTGCCATTTCTCAAAATTGAAAGCAATTTGGGGAATTCAGCATGTTGCAGCAAGGTAGGAAATTACCTAATTTGCTGTCAGTGACTTCACTTACTTCCACAATTTCCACAGTCAGAATTTAAAGGACGTTCTTTTAGGAAGGAGATGAGGAGAAATTTCTTGAGTCAGAGGGTGGTGAATCTGTGGAATTCTTTGCCACAGAAGGCTGTGGAGGCCAAGTCAGTTGAGATTTTTATGGCAGAGATAGATAGATTCTTGATTAGTACGGGTGACAGAGGTTATGGGGAGAAGGCAGGAGAATGAGGTTAGGAGGGAGAGATAGATCAGCCGTGATTGAATGGCGGAGTAGACTTAATGGGCCGAATGTCCTAATTTAAATCCTATTCCTTATGACATGGCAATTTGTCCAATTGAAGGAGAAATTATCAGATTAATTTTAGCTGTGTGAATTTGCTCTAACACAGCCTGAAAATCTTGTGTTTTGGACTTGAAAATCTTGTATAAAGCAATTGCTTTACAAAATATGCACATCACAAAGACCTGTGAGTTGGCCACTGTAAATTGCCTCTGGTTGTGTAGGTGAGTG
Source organism: Rhinoraja longicauda (assembly GCF_053455715.1). Lineage (NCBI taxonomy): Eukaryota > Metazoa > Chordata > Chondrichthyes > Rajiformes > Arhynchobatidae > Rhinoraja > Rhinoraja longicauda. The sequence goes on along the minus strand of NC_135961.1, from coordinate 61,106,471 downwards.
GTAGAATGTGGGGAGAGTGGATGAGACTATGGGGTGAAAACAAAATCTTTAAAAGTCCTGAAAGTTAAATCATTTTCCTAATCTATTGCTGTTCCATTTTGTTTAGTATACATTACACAGCTTTCCAATATATTTTTTTTGCAGAAAATGGACAAAGAATCGTCAGAATTATTTGAAATTCCAGTAAAGGAACTTACATTTGAACAGTTACAATTATTAAAGGTAAGAAACTATAAGAATATATAATTCTCTCATTACCTTTTTTAATTTGGAGATCATTGAAAGCTGTTTTTCAGTCAAACTTGGATGAAAGTTAACATTTGTTGCAAAGCTAATAAACAAATCAAGACATGCTAAAATGGATGGCAATAATGAAATGAGGAAAATTAGTCCACAAACAATCCACAACCACTCAAAATGTTTCCCTCTGCAGCCATTGCTCAGCTTAATGCACAATAAGAATAACTGAGATGCATTTGGGAGGCTAGTTTGGCAATTTTGTGTACTAATGCAAATTTTATCATCACACAGCCACAGACCTAGAAAATCTGAAATGTAAAAATAATATGTGAAGAAAATTCTCATTGAATCTTAACTTATTTAAAGATGTCCTAAATACTTTAGCGTTTGATGCCACCAGATCCATTGAGTTCCTCCAGCACTTTGGAGGGAGGGGAATGGGTGGAAGGGGACAGGGGAAATAGTTTAGGGGTGGGTGGTGGTAATTCCCTGCTGCAAAGGTTTGGAGAGAAGTATGGAGCTTATGAACCCTGGGCATCTAATTAAAATGGAATTCGATAATTTCTAAGCTGCTGCCAGTTTAGTTCATTTCATAGTTGTCAGTTTTTATTTTCATGGGCTTTGTTATGAGGCAATTTAATGAAGAAATCATGCAAACCTTTGCAATGGTTCATTTTGTTTTGCCACAACCAAAAGAGCTTCCCAGATTGAAAAGCAGCGAAGGAATGTTTCGTTACAGTACAGAGTTGTCTTCCATGAGCTTTCCTGGTAGAATAAACTACGATGGTTCAAGGGAATTGCAAATTATGTGAGATCAGGAAACGTGAAAGTTACTTTGGCACTTAGGACTTCAGTCGAAGCGTGTCAAGCAGAGAAAATTAAGTGCAAAACCATTGAGGATTAAAAATCTATTTACTACCTGGTGAATTTAGTTACGAAATACAGAGACCTATTTGGAATGGCGCCACAATCCTGCATGCTGCTGTCACTCGAAATGTGAAATATAGTTTCTGTACTTGCCTGCTTCAGCACTTCTAACTATTTTTTGAAATCATTTCTTCATCTCACTGATCCCAATAACAAAAATTTGCAATTGTACGGAGAAAAAGAACTCCCCATTGCAATGGCTTAGAATCATACAAGCGACCTCTGCATTACAGTAATTTGGATAACGGAGATTCACCCTTACAGAATTAACACATCACTACCAAAGACATTTGTTCTCTCAGAATTTGTGCCAAATTTAATTTTTAGCTTGTGTTTCTTGGTCGATCCACAGATGATGTGGCTTTGCATTATGGAAAATCATGATTTGAATTATTTTCTAGGAAACCCCCCATCCCCTTCTCCCCAATCCCTGTAACATGGGAATTGCCTGTATGCTTTAAATATAATGTTATTATGCAAGCATAGGTCCAATGAAGCTTGGTCATTAGTCCACATACATATTTTGCCATTATGAAAACTTCCTGATTTATTTCATATTCTGGAAAATCTTTTAAAGAATCAGAAGCGGGCAATGGAACTTTTGGTAGTACTTTGTTGATGTGGCCATGTATCTCTGTTCAGCACATTATTGTTTGTACTCCTAAAATGACAACAGTTCCACCACTGGTTTTCCAGCACCCTTGGTTCTAGAGCCCTGCCTGATTATCCATTTTGCCGGACCAACAGGGGTCATGTAATAATAATTCAACAATATGCCTCTAACCCCTCCCATGCCTCTAAAGCACCATGGACTGCTCAAAACTTAAATAATTATAATAAAAGCGATCAACTCTTCCGGGACAGAGGAAAACGTCCCGAAAGAGCGCGTGTGCCACACGGAAAGCCATCTGTGGCCACCCAGTCAACAAGTCTGGTGTTCACGGGAATTTAAAGTGCGCTCTCATAATGTTGTCCGGATCTGCTCTCATGTACATCTTCTCATTTAATTACACTCAGTCCCAGAAGTCCACTTTCGAAAGGAGTTTAATGTGTAGGAAGGAACTGCCGATGCTGGTTTACATCGAAGATAGACACAGTGGCGCAGCGGTAGAATTGTTGCCTTACAGCGAATGCAGCGCCGGAGACCCGGGTTCGATCCCGACTGCGGGTGCTGCCTGTACGGAGTTTGTACGTTCTCCCCGTGACCTGCGTGGGTTTTCCCCAAGATATTCGGTTTCCTCCCATACTCCAAAGACATGCAGGTTTGTAGGTAAATTGGCTTGGTAAATGTAAACATTGTTCCTAGTTGGTATAGGATAGTGTTAATGTGCGGGGATCACTGGTCGCCGCAACTCGGTGGGCCAAAAGGGCCTTTTTCCGCACTGTATCTCTAAACTAAAAAGCTGGTGTAACTCAGCGGGACAGACAGCATCTCTGATTAGAAGGAATGGGTTTATCTACCTTTTTCTTTTAAAGCACTCCACTAATTTCTGTTCAAGGTTTGTCGGTTTCTTTATTTCTGCTATTACTACTTGAGTAACTTGCGTCTGTTTTTTTAAAAGACTTGCATCCCATCCTGTCATTATTTCAAATTACACTAATCAATTTGTGAATGTTGCTCGATAGGTAAAAGGCTATTTTTTTCTAAGCCAACATCTGCAGTTCTTTGTGTCTCCTTTAGTTTTAGTGTTTGAACTTATCCTGATCTTGTAAATGGTAAGCTCTTGTCGGCATACATGCACATTTATATTGTAAAAGAGAGGTTATGTGTTAGAGGTTTGAAGCATGTTCACAACAATGAACTGGTGAGCTTGTACTATTACATAAGTGACACAATCACATGCCAATTTTATCTTTCAGTTGGCTCATGTGGCTGCTTTGAAGGTGAATGGCGATAACGGTAAATATTGTGTTGGAATGTTTCAAAGATTCCACATGGCATTGATTTTATACTTTTAGTATTGTAATTTGAAATCCTTGCAGGACTGTCATGCTAATTAATCTCCCAAATGATGACCTAGAAAATAATTTTACATTGAATCAAAGTTTTTAAATTATATGATTTTTTTGACACAGTATTTCTAGTGTAATAACAGACATTTTTAAATCTGTGATTGCTTTGAATTTTTTGTTTTGAATACCCCTTGCTTTAAATTGCTTACAAATTAATTATTGGAAAAGCAAGTGTAGTTTGAAACGCTCTGTTCCAGCATCCTTGCGACCTGACTGGTGCCAGAATACAGAAAATCAGTACTCGGCACGCAATACTCCAAATGCGCTCTGACTCAAACTCCTCTAAAGCTGCATCATGACCACCTGACTTTTCTGTTCAATGCCCTGAACAAATGAAAACAAGTAGACCACTCACTTCTGACTTCTCTGGTCAGAGGATTAGAAATTCTATCAAATGCGGAAAAAAAGAATCAGGTGTGTAGTTTAGCGATACAGCGTGAAAACTAATCAATCGGCCCACTGAGTTTGGGCGACCAATGAGCTCCTGTGCACTAGTTCTATCCTACACACCAGGGACAATTTACAGCAGCTAATTAGCCTACAAACTAGCATGTCTTTGGCATGTGGGAAGAAACTAGAGCTCCCTGAGAAAACCCAAGCGATCACGGGAAGAACATACAAACTGTCCAGACAGCATTCATAGTTAGGATCGAACCTGGGTCGAAGGTAGCATCTCTCCTGTTGCGCCACTGTGCTGCCTATGCTGTGAAATTATTTTCTTTTACATTTTGCTTTTACACAATGCACATCTAAAATTTCATTGTATTTGCCATTCAATCTTTTCGGCAAGTAAAGTTTGAAAGTAGTCTGCTTAAAAATTGTCAAATCAATAAGTTGATTTGTTTCGGATATGCTTTAAATAAATGTGTCAGAATAGATAACTTTGGGTGTAAGCATTGCTGAGTTTAACTATGATTTTGTAGGAAGATATTTAATTTCTCATTTCAATATTTATGTCTGAGTTTCCTGAACTTTTAATTCCTTAGAAAATTTGGATGACGAAAATGATGTTTCAGAAAACCAGCCATTTCCTCCCTTGCAGCAGGTATGTCATTTAAAGAACATAATCTAAATTGGTTAGAATTTCCACAGATAATTTTGACAACCATTTCTGTATTCTTAAATGTGAAACTGTTCTTAAATCTTTATCAGTGGAGTGAAATAAAATGGGATTCACTGTCTATGGTGGCCTCCAGTAGTACTTTCTCACAGTTTAATTATGTATAATCGCTCTGGGTCAACTAAAAGTAGCCTTTTTTAATAGTTTCAAGACTTGTGTACTTGTGTGTTTACTTATTTTACGTTATTCATATTTAGTTTTTAAAACTTGTACTTCAATTTTTGTGAATTATTTGTGAAGCAGGTACATTTTCGCACAAATTAAAAGATATAATTTCTTCTTAGGTTTTAGTATGTGTGCCTGAGAATATTGGATTCAACATTGAAATTAAATGGCCCTATCAACAAAAAGTAAGTAGATGAAATGTGAAGGAAGGAACTGCAGATGTTGGTTTAAACTGAAGATAGGCACAAAAAGCTGGAGTAACTCAGTGGGGCAGGCAGCATCTCTGGAGAGAAGGAATGGGTGATGTTTTGGGTCGCGACCGAAGAGTCTCGACCCGAAATGTCACCCATTCCCTCTCTCCAGAGATGCTGCCTGTCCCGCTGAGTTACTCCAGCTTTGTGTGTATCTTCAACAAAAAGTAATGTATTCTCTATATTCAGTATTGGGTGGTTGGCTTTAGTGGCTTATAAGAATATGGTAATGCATGTATCACGTAGGCTTGTTTATAGTGACAACATCATAAAGACATGAAGGACTCTCTTTGGCAAGGATTGTCTTCAAAAGTCATTTACTGGGGTAAATTGCAATCATTGCAAGTTATTAGACTGGTAATTGTTATTTGTTTTTCTTGGGGAGCAGATGCTAATGCACAAAATTGTTCAATTTTGTAATTGCATTGTAAGCAAATTTGCAGATGATACTAAGCTGGGGGGTAGTGTGAATTGTGAGGAAGATGCAATAAGGCTGCAGGGTGACTTGGACAGGTTGTGTGAGTGGGCGGATACATGGCAGATGCAGTTTAATGTAGATAAGTGTGAGGTTATTCACTTTGGAAGTAAGAATAGAAAGGCAGATTATTATCTGAATGGTGTCAAGTTAGGAAGAGGGGATGTTCAACGAGATCTGGGTGTCCTAGTGCATCAGTCACTGAAAGGAAGCATGCAGGTACAGCAGGCAGTGAAGAAAGCCAATGGAATGTTGGCCTTCATAACAAGAGGAGTTGAGTATAGGAGCAAAGAGGTCCTTCTACAGTTGTACCGGGCCCTGGTGAGACCGCACCTGGAGTGCTGCGTGTAGTTTTGGTCTCCAAATTTGAGGAATGATATTCTTGCTATTGAGGGCTTGCAGCGTAGGTTCACTAGGTTAATTCCCAGAATGGCGGGACTGTCGTATGTTGAAAGGCTGGAGCAATTAGGCTTGTATACACTGGAATTTAGAAGGATGAGGGGGGGGATCTTATTGAAACATATAAGATAATTTGGGGATTGGACACATTAGAGGCAGGAAACATGTTCCCAATGTTGGGGGAGTCCAGAACAAGGGGCCACAGTTTAAGAATAAGGGGTAGGCCATTTAGAACGGAGATGAGGAAGAACTTTTTCAGTCAGAGAGTGGTGAAGGTGTGGAATTCTCTGCCTCAGAAGGCAGTGGAGGCCAGTTCGTTGGATGCTTTCAAGAGAGCTGGATAGAGCTCTTAAGGATAGCGGAGTGAGGGGGTATGGGGAGAAGGCAGGAACGGGGTACTGATTGAGAGTGATCAGCCATGATCGCATTGAATGGCGGTGCTGGCTCGAAGGGCTGAGTGGCCTCCTCCTGCACCTAATATTGTCTATTGTTTTATTACATGATTTGTGGTATAAAATATTCCTAAAATTATTTCATTCCATTTAGTAATTCCATCCACTATAATAATTCCATTTGCTTTTGTAGAATGATAGGATTGAAATCTTTTGTAATGGGGACATTGTTTTAGAGGTAGTGAACAGCAATGGTCAAAATGTAGTCTGATGTTTAATGTACGTAATGTTTAGTTTAGTTTTAAGATACAGCTAGAAACTGGCCCTTCAGTCCAGAGTTCTTGCCGACCATCAATCACCTGTTCACACTAATTCTATGTTATCCCACTTTGCATCCACTTCTTGCACATTAGGGGCAATTTTCAGAAACCAATTAAACTACAATCTTTGTGTTAGGTAACTTCAGGTAATGCTTCAGTTTTCGTTAAGGGGTGACTTGCACTTTGATCCAGTTGTTCGAATCAATATGTGAATGGATTTTTCAAAATTTAAAGCAATGGGAAAAACATGTTACTGTGGATGCATATTTTTTCAAACTAACAGCTGAGCTAGCAGTACTGTTGTCTATCTTGAAGTTGAGTACTCAAGCTTGATCCACAAGTAGAACAGGTATAGCAGCTGACACTTCATCGTAATAACAGATGTGTACGGCATTGTTGAAGTTGCTTCTTTCAAATGCGATGGTAAAGAAAACATGTTTAAAGAGCAAGTGATCCTCCAGGGATCCAATGTCCCTCTGGGAATGAATAAAGTTTTATTGTATCGTATCCCACCAATATTCTTATATCGTGAGATTAAAATATTCTACTTGTAAACCCTGCAGGAATATTTTTTAAATTATGGATAGGACAGGTTTCGACCAAACACAGGCAGGTTTGTCAACACCTTTGCAGTGGCTCCATGTCCCCTCTCACATTACCCCTCCCAGCATACATAGAAGGGAGAGGATGTTGAAAGATTGGTACACCCTCTGAGGCTAACCCTGACCTTCCCATCCATGCTGACTTGAACACTCTGCCCAACATGTGCATGAAGTCCTGCAAACCCTTCTGGTCTTCAGCCAAATCCCTGGGAGACTTTGACCCCAAGACTGAGTGGTGCAGAGCCTGGAAAGATGCCAACACCAACAGCGGAGAGGTCATCGCAGACCCCACAGTGAATCCACCGGGATTTGACCTCCATCGCAAGCAATGGCTAACCCTGAACAGGATCCGCACCCTCCATGCAAGAACAGCCAATCACCTGCACAAGTGGGGGATGACAGACAGCCCTGCTTGCGACTGCGGATATCCAGACCAGACCATCCCACACATCGTGAATGACTCCTCACCGAGGCTTTTCCCTGGTGGCATCAAGGCCATCCACCCAGCAACTGATGCTGCCCTGGCCTGGATGTCTACCCTTGACATACAACTTTAGGCTGTGCACGCCATACGCAAGGAGGTGGGACTAGTGTAGCTGGGACTTGTTGGTCGGTGTGTGCAGGTTGGGCCGAAATGCCTGTTTCCACGCTGTATCACTGTTATGACTCTGTTAACCCAAACAAATGCAACTGTATGGTACAGTTCTTAAGCAATGTTAATAGGCCATGAGGATAACTGATGTGGGAATCAACTATTGCAACAGAAGAGAAAGGTGCAAGGGATTGACAAAGCAGCATAACACCATCTGTAAGGTAGCAGAAGGGTAGAGCTACGTATGTTTCAGATTACACCTTAAGCACTGCTAATCTGATGTTTATTTGTTGCGACTGTCTACAGAAATTCACTGCTGTTTATTTTCTCCTGTTGACAGGATGGTGCATGGGAGGGCAACTTGCCAACATTTATGGATATGAATAAAGCCATTGATATCATCCTAAAATGTACTTTGGAAAATGTTTCTAATCGAAGGATAGTGTTCTCCTCATTTGTTGCTGATGTCTGCTCTATGTAAGTTTTAATTTAATATTTGAAATGAATTTATATCTGTATGCCTTTATGTATTGTGTTTTTAAATTATTATTTTTACTCGTTGTTTTGGCATTCCTACCCGTAGTTGTCCTAATCCAGCATAACTAATTAATCAAACAGCGAGTGAGGAAATCCTTATTGTGACGCTATATAGCCCAGAAGCATTCTCACTAAAGCTCTATACAATTGCAGGAAGATTTCCTTACGCCTGCTTTGATTTGTCTGTTATGTTAGATTTGCTCTCCTTGCTGAAGAAAGGATGTATTTGTCATATTTTTGCTTTTTCTTTACACAGTTCTAATAAACTAGTTCTGATCATTGTAGATTGTTGCATCAGTGTAACAAGTTTAAACACTTAAATTGCCATTAATGATAGTCATAAAACCCCTCCCAAACATTATTGGCGTACACCTCAAAGACTACAAATGTTCAAGAAGATGACTCACCATCGCCTTCCCTGGGTTGGGCAATTAAATGCCTGTGAACTCGATATCCCTTGAATTATTATTTTTTTAAACTTCTGCCTTCAATAGGAACTACAAAGCAAGAGAAGCATGTATTGTGTGCCCATGTGGTGACTCAAATCTAGATATTTGATCTCTAAGTTACGGTGGCAGTAATACCTATTTATCCATGTATGTTCCAATGGCAAAAAGGACAAAGCTGTTTCTAAATGTTTTGCTGTTTTTGTTAGGATCAGGCAGAAGCAAAACAAGTATCCAGTTCTTTTCTTGACCCAAGGCCATACTAATATCTATCCCGAGTTTATGGATCTCCGGTGTCGAACCACGCCAATTGCAATGAGTTTTGCACAGTCAGAAAACCTTCTGGTAAGTACTACTCGTGTGCCTTTCCATGAGCAATGCGAGAGTAATAATTTGAGTGCTTTCCAATTAATTTAATTTTCTCTCTTTCCTGTCAATAGGGAGTCAATGTTCATACAGAGGACTTGTTGCGAAATCCAGATTATATTCAACAAGCTAAGTCAAAAGATTTGGTCATCTTTTGCTGGGGCAATGACACCAATGAGTCAGAAAATAGGAGACTATTGAAACAGAAAGGAATTGATGGCCTAATCTATGACAGGTACAATCAACGCAGTGAAACTTGTACTAAAAAGGTCATGTTGGTGGAATGTTAACATGGATGAATACATATAACTCGTAAGAAATAATGAGCAGATCATGTGTACAAAATCATGAGAGGAATAGATCGGGTAAACGCACAGTCTCTTACCCAGAGTTGGGGAATCGAGAACCAGAGGACATAGATTTAAGGTGAGGGGAGGGTGTAAAGATTTAAGAGGAATCTGAGGAGCAAGATTTTTACACAAAGGGTGGTGGGTGTGTGAAACAAGGTGCCGGAGGAGTAGTTAAGGCAGTTAATCTCGCAACGTTTAAGAAACATTTAGACAGGTACATGGATAAGGTAGGCCCAAAAGGTGGCAGACGGAACTAGTTTAGATGTTGGTCATTGTGTGCACGTTGGGCCGAAGGGACTGATTCCACGCAGCATAACTCTTGACTATAATTATTTTATTTCAAATGCTTTGAGGATTTACTACCTGTTCAAAGTTGCCTGGATAAACTGGTGGGCCATCTCAAACAGTTAGTACTTTAATGCAGCAGTGGTTTTTCTGTGCCACTTCCAAAACACTGAAGTCAAAACTGGAACACCTCTTTCTTTTCCAGTCAATTTGCAGAAATACAGCATTATGGTCAAGGGTAGCATTTTCTGGGGTGCTCAATATTAAATGTCTGCTGTATGGTTCTGCGTCTTTGGGTTAATTTTCTTTTCAATGTTCTGTGTCATTATTCAATAGCCCTCTCAAACTGTGCAACTGACTTGCAAATTCCACTTAATAGATGAGATCTTTTAATAATAATAATAATAATAATACATTTAATTTATATAGCGCTTTTCAGGTTACTCAAAGACGCTTTACAGAGCAAACAAGACATACAAACAAACAAAAGATTTGTCCAGATTGTTTACGGATAATGTACAGGATCCTGTTGAAGTATTTAAAAAGCAGGGGATCGGTCCTTGGTGATGTGAGGAATGGTTATCACAAAATTAAAATAAGATTATCCCTGTGCAAATTGCCAACTTCATTACAGTCGTGCCTATATTCGAGAAGTACCTGACCGTAGGGCAACGCAATGGGGCAGCAGTCAGAGCTGCTACCTCACAGTGCCAGAGACCCTGGTTCGATCCTGACCATGAGTGCTGTCAGTGTGGAGTTTGCATGTTCTCTCTTTGACTGCATGGGTTCTGGCGGGTCCTCCGGTTTCCTCCCAGAGACGGGCTGGTTTGAACGTTAATTGGCTTCTGTAAAATTGCACCTAATGTGTTGGGAGTGGAAGAGAGGGTGTGATAACATGAAACTAGTGTGAACAGTTTATCAATGATCGGCGTGAACCAAAGGGCTTGTTTCCATGCTGTATCTCTAAAACTAAAACTAAATTGACTGAGGCAGTCTAGGCTATTAAAGTGATGGGGATGACACGAGTAGAATTTGTTAGACAGGCTAACGATATCCATTTGGGATTAAGATAAACACAAAATGCTGGAGTAACTCAGTGGGACAGGCAGTAACTCATCTCTGGAGAGAAGGAAAGGGTGACGTTTTGGGTCAAGACCCTTCTTCAGACACTTGGAATTGGTTGACTTTTGATCTGCTCATTTTAACTAGCTGAATTGTTCACATGCTTTTTTTAAAATGCTAAATAGAAATATTTCCTCAAAGAAGTAACAAATTTTGTTTTCAACAGGATCTGTGACTTTATGGAGGGGCAGACTGATATCTTCGAAGTTGAGGAATTAGATGAACTGAAGCAACAGTTGCCAGACGTAGTCTTTGTTGATTGCTCCTGTCCTGAAATCAACCACTTTGACTGCCAGCCAGTTCCAGAGAGCAGTGACAGTGCAAACTACTATCCAAGTGAAACTAAAAGCAATGAACAGGAAATGTACAGTACAGAATCGGACTCTGGGCAAAGCTACAGTTCATTTTGATCTCCTCTTCACTTCCGTCTTCTGATGTTACTGATTTTCTTTTCCTTTTGAAACAACATGAACAATAATCTAGATTCTTTAATTTTCACGTTAATTTGTTTAAAAGAAACATTTGCTGCAGATGTGTTTGTGTAGAGGGGGATGCCTGTTATTTTATATATATTTTGTGCCATATAAAAGTCCGGGAGCATATCGGCATTGGTTCATTGTCCTGGAGTTCATATTGCAGGTTTATATTAATACTATTAACTTTTATTTGGGCATGGATTCCACATATGCACATGATGCTTCATTTCATGAAGAAAACTCAGTTTCCGTAGAAGGTGACTGATGGTAAATGAAGTGATCTGTTTTACAATCCAAGAATACATGCCTCATTATGTAATAAACACTTGCCATAACATTTTTATAAAATGGATGGTAATTGCATATGATTCTTTTGACATGTTCTGATCAAAAGATATAAAGAATTATTGTCTAGGTGTCAAATGTTAGATTGGGTTATTTTTGTAAGTAGTAATACATGGCGCTTCCTGATTTCCAATACTTTTGCAAACAGAAGTCTTAATGTTAAATTATTTGCTTTCAAGTGTCATGTGCTGACTATTCTCACTGTACAGTAAATCAGGTATTTCCATATTTTATCTCTATGTATAAATGATCTTAATGCAATGGATGAACACAATTATGTAATCTATGGGTATACCAATTGCATGTTTGAAAGGATGTAGTTGAAACTTCATGGAGAAAATGCCAAGACTCTACAAGTCCGAGCTGTTGATGGGTACAACTGTGATTACCCTCCACCTGATAAATAGTAAATTTGCTCTTTGAAAAATTATGTTTTGAGAATTATAACAAGCATGCCATCTAAATTTAGAAATGTTATGGAATGGAAAGGGGACATTAGTTCAAAATTGAAATTTGACGTTCCGTTTTTGCATCTCTGTATTGAGCTGAGATTCAACGCTCTATAATTATATTGTAGGACTCTTAGTGTGTATCCTACCATTGAGTTAACTTGGAATTTTGCAAATCTGATAATCTATATTGTGGAAATAAAAGTGGTTCTGTATGACTTCTTGTTACATTCGGTATGGGAAGTGAACTGAGTACAAAACTTGAGCAACTTGATCACCTCATTTGTTTCAAAAATTTGATTTGCACTTTAACTCCTTTTACCTCTATTTTGAAATTAACTATTGTTGAGTCCTTATTTAAGTGACAATATCTTTGCAAATGCTTTTTAACTTGGCAGTTGTCTCTTCCTTAGTGACCCTTCAACAGAAATGGGAGTTCACTCTTTGCTTAACATTTAGGATATTTGCAGTATTATAGTAATGTATAACACAAGGGTTAAGGTGTTGTTGTTCTACAGTAATTCTGATCTTCTTTGAATTGGTTTGGCATTGTTATTGTGTCAGAAGGGTTTTGCATCTCTACCAGTTTTCAGCTGGTCAATATTGCTCGTATACTGCTTTAGAAACTGCATTTTGATTTAATATGACTGTCCATGTAAACTCTGAATTGTATTCTTCAATATCTAAGTCAGCCTTTACAGTTTAAGATAATACAACTGAAATTCATAACTTGCACATTCAAACTCGGGTAAAGAAATCTATGGCTATTAAGTAGTCAATAAATATTCAATCTTAAAAAAATTATAAACCTTGTTTCATCAAATAAGTTTGTGGTCTGGTCAATTCGACGCATTTTGGGTTGTTTCAGTCTTTTACTAGTATACATGGTAGATAATAGGTGCAGGAGGAGGCCATTCGGCCCTTCAAGCCAGCACCGCCATTCAATGTGATCATTTCTGATCATTCTCAATCAGTACCCTGTTCCTGCCTTCTCCCCATACCCCCTGACTCCGTTCTCCTTAAGAGCTCTATCCAGCTCTCTCTCTCTTGAATGCATTCAGAGAATTGGCCCCCACTGCCTTCTGAGGCAGAGAATTCCACAGATTCACAACTCTGACTGAAAAGGTTTTTCCTCATCTCAGTTCTAAATGGCCTACCCCTTATTCTTAAACTGTGGCCCCTTGTTCTGGACTCCCCCAACATTGGGAACATGTTTCCTGCCTCTAACGTGTCCAACCCCTTAATAATCTTATACGTTTCGATAAGATCCCCTCTCATCCTTCTAAATTCCAGTGCATACAGGCATAGTCGCTCCAGTCTTTCAACATATGACAGTCCCAGGAATTAACCTAGTAAACCTACGCTGCACGCCCTCAATAGCAAGAATATCCTTCCTCAAATTTGGAGACCAAAACTGCACACAGTACTCCAGGTGAGGTCTCACTAGGGCCCTGTACAACTGCAGAAGGACCTCTTTGCTCCTATACTCAACTCCTCTTGTTATGAAGGCCAACATTCCATTGGCTTTCTTCACTGCCTGCTGTACCTGCATGCTTCCTTTCAGTGACTGATGCTCCAGGACACCCTGATCTCGTTGTACGTCCCCTTTTCCTAACGTGACACCATTCAGATAATAATCTGCCTTCCTTTTCTTACCACCAAAGTGGATAACCTCACACTTATCCACATTAAACTGCATCTGCCATGCATCCGCCCACTCACACAACCTGTCCAAGTCACCCTGCAACCTCATAACATCTTCCTCACAGTTCACACTACCATCCAGCTTTGTATCATCTGCAAATTTGCTAATGGTACTTTTAATCCCTTCATCCAAGTCATTAATGTATATTGTAAATAGCTGTGGTCCTAGCACCGAGTCTTGCGGCACCCCACTGCCGTTTGGCACTGGGAACCACAAAACCTATAGCGCGTTAGTTGTACAGTGGACAGATAGGATTCTTCCACCTTAAGTTTACTTTATTGTCATGTGTACCGAGGTACAGTGAAAAGCTTTTTGTTGCATGCTAACCAGTCACCGAAAAGGCAATACATGATTACAATCGATCCATTTACAGTGTATAGATACATAAGGGAATAACGTTTAGTGTAAGGTAAAGCCAGCAAAGTCCGATCAAGGATGGTCCAAGGATCATCAAAGGTAGATCAGCACTGCTTTTTTTTAAACCCCCAATTTTTTTTAATTAACTATTTACAAAAAATACAAACAAACCCACCACCATAGTACAAAGCAAAATATTTCTTAAATATCAAATAGCTGACTATCAAATAACTATGTTACAATCCCCATCCCCCAGGGCACCCGTGGACAGCGCGTAGTCCCTCTCAAGCACCACCCGGGTGCGGATGTGACCCCAGAAAAGGGGCAGGCAGCCGGCTTCGGCAGAGCCCTCGTCTGCCTGGCGCTGTGACTTGCGGTTGGCCAGCTTGGCCTCTGCTCTCTGCGGTAGAATTGTGAAAGGACTGAGAACGTTGAGTAGGTGTCGGTATCGGCTGTGGTATCGGCACTGGACCTGTACTTACTGGAGTTTAGAAAAATGAGGGGGGGCCTCATTGAAATATACAGAATAGCGAAAGGCCGGTAGAGTGGATGTGGAGAGGATGTTTCCACTAGTGGGAGAGTCTAGGACCAGAGGTCATAGCCTCAGAATTAAAGGACGTTCTTTTACGAAGGAGATGAGGAGACATTTTTTTAGTCAGAGGGTGGTGAATCTGTGGGATTCATAGAAGGCTGTGGATGCCGTCAGTGGATATTTTTAAGGCAGAGATAGATAGATTCTTGATTAATACAGGTGTCGGAGGTTATGGGGAGAAGGCAGGAGAATGGGCTTCAGAGTGAGAGATAGATCAGCCGTGATTGAATGGCGAACTAGACTTGATGAGCCGAATGGCATAATTCCACTCCTATTCCTTATGACGATTCAGTTGCCTGGTTATGTAAAGGACAATAACTGCAGATGCTGGTACAAATCAAAGGTATTTATTCACAAAATGCTGGAGTAACTCAGCAGGTCAGGCAGCATCTCGACCCGAAACGGCACCCATTCCTTCTCTCCCGAGATGCTGCCTGACCTGCTGAGTTACTCCAGCATTTTGTGAATAAATACCTTCAATTGCCTGGTTAGATGATGCAAGCTGGGGTAATTAAACTTGAAAATAGACACAAAGTGCTGCAGTAACTCGGCAGGTCGGGCAGCATACTGGAAAACGGGTTAGACGACATTTAAGGTGTGAATGCTTCTTCAGACCAATTAAACTCGACTTTTTGTTCTAAATGAATGTAGAACTCACATGTGTTTTGAGAACTTGCATGTGCTCTAATCAAGATGTTTGGGCAGCTATATGCATCGGAAAGATTCGGAGAGATTTTGGTCAAATGCATGCAAAAGAGAGCAGCTCAGGAAGTTACTTTGGAACGTTTCATGGAGTTGTGCGAGACAATAGGTGCAGGAGGAGGCCATTCAGCCCCTTCGAGCCAGCACCGCCATTCATTGTGACCATGGCTGATCATTCACAATCAGTACCCCGCTCCGGCCTTCTCCCCATACCCCCTGACTCCGCTATCTTTAAGAGCTCTATCTAGCTCTCTCTTGAAAGCATCCAGAAAATTGGCGTCCACTACCTTCTGAGGCAGAGAATTCCACCGATTTACAACTCTCTGACTGAAAAAGAGTTTTAAATGGCCTGCCCCTTATTCTTAAACTGTGGCCCCTGGTTCTGGACTCCCCCAACATTGGGAACATGTTTCCTGCCTCTAATGCGTCCAATCCCTTAATAATCTTATATGTTTCAATAAGATCCCCTCATCCTTCTAAATTCCAGTGTTTACAAGCCTTGTCACTCCAGTCTTTCAATATACGACAGTCTCGCCATTCCGGGAATTAACCTAGTGAACCTACGCTGCACGGCCTCAATAGCAAGAATATCCTTCCTCAAATTTGGAGACCAAAACTGCACACAGTACTCCAGGTGCGGTCTCACTAGGGCCCTGTACAACTGCAAAAGGACCTCGTTGCTCCTATACTCAACTCCTCTTGTCATAAAGGTCAACATTCCATTAGCTTTCTTCACTGCCTGCTGTACCTGCAAGTTGTTTCACACGGGGGATTGGGGCCTGGAACACATTGCCAGGGGTAGTAGTGGAGGCACATACGATGTGGTGTTTAAGAGACAATTAGATAGGCACATGGAAATGCAGGAAATAGAGGGATATGGATCATATACAGCTAGATGAGATCAGTTTAACTAGTCATTGTGTTCGGCACCAACATTGTGGGTCGAAGGGCCTGTTTCTGTGCTCTGCTGTTCTTTGTCTATGTACAGTGCATTCAGAAAGTATTCAGACCCCTTCACTTTTTCCACATTTTGTTACGTTACAGCCTTATTTTAAAATAGATTAAATTCATTTTTTTTATCATCAATCTACACACAATACCCCAGAATGAAGATGCAAAAACAGGTATTTAGACATTTTTGCAAAGTAATTAAAAAGAAATAACTGAAATATCACCTTTACATAAGTATTCAGACCCTTTGCTATGACACTGAAAATTAAGCTTATGTTCATCCTGTTTCAAGATTCAAGATTCAAGATATCTTTATTTGTCACCCACAGTCCAACAATAAGAGCAATAAAATAAGCAAATTACACAACCCCAACCAACACAAAACCCCCCAAAAAGAAACATCCATCATAGTGAGTCTCCTCCAGTCCCCTCCTCACTGTGATGGAAGGCCAGAATGTCTTTTCTCTTCCCCTGCCGTCTTCTCCTGCGGTCAGGATGTTGTCGTTGCCATGTTCCAGGCTGCGCCGGACGGTGAAATGTCCGCAACGGGCCGACCCAAGCCCCACTGCAAGTCGGGGCGGTCGGGGCTCCCGACATTGAAGCCCCCGCCGAGCAGAGAAAATTCCGTGGCCTATTTCAGGCCGCGCCGGACGGTGAAATATCCGCGGCGGGCCGACCCAAGCCCCGCGATCCGGGGCGGGCGAACACGCTGCCGCTGCCGGAGCTCCCGATGTCGGCATCCACGCGGCCCGAGCCTAAGGCGAGTCGCAGCCGCTCCCGCAGCCTCCGAGAACGGCCGGCTCCGCTGATGGTGAGTCTGGTCCGTGGGCTCTGCGAACGAGAGCCCTGGAGGCCGCCAGCTCCAGGAGTTTGGCCGATGGTAGGCCGCAGCAGGAATGGAGACCCGACCTAGAAAACAAAGGTCGGGTCTCCGTTCGGAAGGGACAAATATACAATTTTACAGTTCCTCCCTCCCCCCCACACACACACATAGTACACAACCACAAAAACACGACATCACATTTACAATTAAGACAAAATCCCCCAACAAAAACACAAAGACAAACGGACTGCAGGTAAGCCGCAGCTGCTAGGGCAGCGCCACCATCCTTGAGATGTTTCTACCACTTGATTGGAGTTCACCAGTGATAAATTAAATTGATTGGACATGATTTGGAAAGGCACACACCTGTCTATATAAGGTCCCACAGTTGACAGTGCGTGACAGAGCAAAAACCGAGCCATGCAGACAAAAGAATTGTCCCTAGACCTCTGAGACAGGATTGTGTCGAGACACAGGTCTGGGGAAGGGCATAAAACAATTTCTGCAGGATTGCAGGTCCCGAAAAGCACTGTGGCCTCTGCCATTCTTAAATGGAAGAACTTTGGAACCACCAGGACTCTTCATAGAGCTGGCCGCCCGGCCAAACTGAGCAATCGGGGGAGACTGGCCTTGGTAAGGGAGGTGACCAAGAACCCGATGGTCACTCTGACAGAGATCCAGAGTTCCTCTGTGAAGATGGAAGAACCTCCTAGAAGGACAACTATATCTGCAGCACTCCACCAATCAGGCCTTTATGGTAGAGTGGCCTGACGGAAGCCACTCCTCAGTAAAAGGCACATGACAGCCCACTTGGAGTTTGCCAAAAGGACTCTTAGACTTTGAGAAACAAGATCCTCTGGTCTGATGAAATCAAGATTGAACTCTTTGGCCTGAATGCCAAGCGGCACCGCTCATCACCTGGCCAATACCATACCTACGGTTAAGCATGGTGGTAGCAGCATCATGCTGTGGGCATGTTTTTCAGCGGCAGGAACTGGGAGGCTAGTCAGGATCGAGGGAAAGATGAACAGAACAAAGTACAGAGAGATCCTTGATGAAAACCTGCTCCAGAGCGTTCTGGACCTCAGACTGGGGCGGAGGTTCACCTTCCAACAGGACAATGACCCTAAGCACACAGCCAAGACAACGCAGGAGTGGCTTCGTGACAAGTCTGTGAATGTCCTTGAGTGGCCCAGCCAGAGCCAGGACTTGAACCCAATCGAACATCTCTGGAGGGACCTGAAAATAGCTGTGCATCGACGCTCCCCATCCAACCTGACAGAGGTTGAGAGGATCTGCAGAGAAGAATGGGAGAAATTACCCAAATACGGGTGTGCCAAGCTTGTAGTGTCGTATCCAAGAAGACTTGAGGCTGTAATCGCTGCCAAAGGTGCCTCAACAAAGTACTGAGTAAAGGGTCTGAATACTTATGTAAATGTAATATTTCAGTTATTTCTTTTTAATTAGTTTGCAAAAATTTCTAAACACCTGTTTTCGCTTTTTTATTATGGGGTATTGTGTGTAGATTGATGATAAAAAAAAAAGAATTTAATCCATTTTAAAATAAGGCTGCAACGTAACAAAATGTGGATAAAATGAAGGGGTCTGAATACTTTCTGAATGCTTCTGTAGATGACGCAGGGAACTGCAGATGCTGGAATCTTGAGAAAACACAAGTACTGGAGGAACTCTGGGTTAGGCAGCATCTGTGGATGAAATGGACAGATGATGTTTCGAATCGGGATCCTTCTTCAGACTGTTGGCTTGTTTCTGTTCGGGGGCCAAACTGTTGTGGGTCCAATCAGCGAAACGTCGATGAAAGTAGATGCCCACTTGATAACCCCAATGACGTGTCTGCCTAGCCTCTCTCAACATCGGAGGAGCATAGGAGAGTGCATAAGCCTCCCATCACCACCGGGAGCAAGTTGACATTTGGCACTTTGGATTGTTAACATCTTGTCCTGTGTATTTGGAAACATCTCTAATATATAGTGCATTGTCTGACCCGCTGAGTTACCCCAGCAGTTTGTGTGCTGTTTATTTAGAGTTGGGGATTAGATGTTCTGTTTTTTAAGTGCCATTTTACAAATTTAACTATTTTTGGTTATGGAAATAACCCTCAAGATATACCTGGTCTCCATAATATATTGAAGAGATATAGTGTAGTTTGTCCCCCGAAGAAGTTTGTCTGAAGAAGGGTCTGGACCCGAAACGTCACCCATTCCTTCTCTCCAGAGATGCTGCCTGTCCCGCTGAGTTACTCCAGCTTTTTGTGTCTGTCTTTAGTGTAGTTTGCCCCAGAGCGTTACTGCTGTTTGAACAAGTCTTGTGTTCTAGGCTTGTTTAAGCACATGAATGCAACTTTCTCAGCTGTCAGTTGTCAGCCTTGTGTCTCAGGGTAAACACACCAATTTATCAAATGCTCCTGTATGTACGCAGAATATAGCAACCAGTGTTTTGCCCAAGGGGTTTCTAACTGAAGTTAATGTGTATGCTGGGAAAACTATGTGTCGTGCCAAGCCTCGCCACGCCCAGACAGCGACTAGTTAGTTCAGATTAACACGAACCTGCAGACAAGAATGAATGCACATTGGTTTTGAAAGACCCTGGCATGAATCATGTCTTTTTTCCAAACCTCTTGCATTAGAGTCAGGTTCCTGACCCTGCATCTCGGGTGATATAAACACATGGATCTGGGTTATTTCCTGGGCTGAATTTTTCCATTATATGCCTGGTTTATTTAACCATGGATACGAGGACCTGCAGATGCTGGTTTACAAAACCAGACACAAGGTGCTGGAGTAACTCAGCAGGTCGGACAGCATCTCTGGGGGAACACGGATAGGTGACAATTCAGTTCAGGACCTTTCTTCAGATTGGAGTAGGGTCCCAATCTGAAATGTCACCTATCCATGTTCCCCAGAGATATTGCCTGACCCGCTGAGTTACTCCAGCACTTTGTGTGCGGTCTCTTTAGAGTTGGGGATTAGGTGTTCCTGTTTTTTAAGTGGTATTTTACAAATTTGACTATCTTCGGTTATGGAAATAATCCTCAAGATATACCTGGTCTCCATAATAGATTATTTAAATGGAAACCAGAAATAATAACGTACATATTCAAAATTCTGTTAGTTTGTTGCCTGGGTTTCAGCACTTAAGCTACAGAGAGAGGTTGAACAGGTTGGGTCTTTATTCTTTGGAGCGTAGAAGGTTGAGGGGGGACTTGATAGAGGTTTTTAAAATTTTAAGAGGGACAGACAGAGTTGACGTGGGTAGGCTTTTCCCCTTGAGAGTGGAGAAGATTCCAACAAGGGGACATAACTTTAGAATTGAGGGACAAAAGTTTAGAGGTAACATGAGGGGTAACTTCTTTA
Organism: Rhinoraja longicauda; assembly: GCF_053455715.1. Classification (NCBI taxonomy): domain Eukaryota; kingdom Metazoa; phylum Chordata; class Chondrichthyes; order Rajiformes; family Arhynchobatidae; genus Rhinoraja; species Rhinoraja longicauda. The sequence goes on along the minus strand of NC_135961.1, from coordinate 61,086,095 downwards.
CTCAGAGGGTGGTGGCTGTATGGAATGGGCTTCCAGTGGAAGTGGTGGAGGCAGGCTCGATTTTATTATTTAAGAGTAAATTGGATAGGTATATGGATGAGAGGGGATTGGAGGGTTATGGTCTGAGAGCAGGTAGATGAGACTAGGTCAGAGAGAGTGGTCGGCGTGGACTGGTAGGGCCGAACGGGCCTGCTTCCGTGCTGTAGTTGTTATATGGTTATATGGTTTATTCAAATTTACCCGTATCATGCCATGGACCAGAATTTCCATGAGTTAATGAATTTGGATATTTGAGTATTTATAAATATTAATAATCATAAGAGCCAATCTTAAAGCAAATTGAATTTAAATGTTCATTTTGTGCAGTTGACATTGCGAAAGCAGAATTTTACAACTGGGAAAGATAAATGACTTTTCCTCGGCAAATCTTCAGGGTATTTATTAGGTTTTTATGGGTTTGAAATTTCAAAAAAAAAATCAAGTCCAGCTCTCTCACATCTACCATCAAGGCAGGAACTTGAAACTTCAAGTGCTCTGCAGCAAAGTCAAGGATTCAGTAAAATTTTAAACCCACAGGTTTTCTTTCCCCCTTTCCATTGGAATAAAACCTACCCATTTATATTGTTATTTTCATCTATTTATTGAAGGTTTTTATTATCGCCTGAAAGAAGGGTCTCATCCCGAAACGTCACCTATTCCTTTTCTCCAGAGACGCTGCCTGACCCGCTGAGTTACTCCAGCCTTTTGTGTCTGTCTTCGGTTTGAGCCAGCGTCTGCAGTTAGAAACATAGAAAATAGGTGCAGGAGGAGGCCATTTGGCCCTTCAAGCCAGCACCACCATTCATTGTGATCATGGCTGATCGTTCCCAATCAATAACCTGTGACTGCCTTCTCCTCATATCCCTTGATTCCACTAGCCTCTTGAGCTCTATCTAACTCTCTGTTAAATCCACCCAGTGATTTGGCTTCCACTGCCCTCTGCGGCAGAGAATTCCACAAATTCACAACTCTCTGGGTGAAAAAGTTACTTCTCACCTCAGTTTCAAATGGCCTCCTCTTTATTCTAAGACTGTGGCCCCCGGTTCTGGATTCGCCCAACATTGGGAACATTTTTCCTGCATCTAGCTTGTCCAGACCTTTTATCATTTTATCTGTTTCTATCAGATCCCCTCTCATCCTTCTAAACTCCTGTTCCTCGTTGTTTGTTTATCACTTTATCTGTTGAGTATTGTTTTTACAGACGTCCCGGGAAGGCACTGACTGCAAAAGCATTTCAGTCAATACAGTTTGCAAATCCAGTTTGGCAGGTACCTGAGTTCACTCCAGAACCCAGTCGATGAGAAGAAATGAATCCTCAATAAAGATTGTATTATAGTTATTTGAAAATTTAGTGTCTTCAATAATGTGGTGATTTTGTACTTTGGCGGTGGGTGTGTGACCACGGTTTTAATTTATAAGTATTATAAATTATTAATATATAAGTATTATAAATTGTATCGTATTTGAACAAATTATTTTTGATACCGAAAAAGAGAGAGAAGCTGAATTCGATTGCTCTGTTTCGGTACAAATGACAATTAAACACTCCACTCTTGATATTTCAGACCAACTAAAATGAGGGGCAAAGGCATGATATTATTCACATTATTTCTAACCACAATTTTTAGGTGCAGTTCACTTTTGGACACACCCTTGTTATTCTTGGCATGTTCAAAGTTTAGAGCAATTACTTTTGTTTATTTGTCACTTGTTGCAGTGTAATGATTTCTTATCTCAGTCCTTTGCTCTCTGTCCTGGCAGCGAGCCAAGACACGCACTTTGGTCACCTGAAACCTTTGACAATTAACTCCTTGCAGGAAGATGCCAGTTTCTCAGCTTGTCGTTTCATATGGTTCAGTTCACAATGAAGTTCTCACAACAATTGATTAATTCCTGGAATACTAGGTTAATTCCCGGAATACTAGGTTAATTCCCGGAATGGCGGGACTTTCATATGTTGAAAGACTGGAGCGACTAGGCTTGTATACACTGGAATTTAGAAGGATGAGAGGAGATCTTATCGAAACGTATAAGATTATTAAGGGGTTGGACACGTTAGAGGCAGGAAACATGTTCCCAATGTTGGGGGAGTCCAGAACAAGGGGCCACAGTTTAAGAATAAGAGGTAGGCCATTTAGAACGGAGATGAGGAAAAACTTTTTCAGTCAGAGAGTTGTGAATCTGTGGAATTCTCTGCCTCAGAAGGCAGTGGAGGCCAATTCTCTGAATGCATTCAAGAGAGAGCTGGATAGAGCTCTTAAGGATAGCGGAGTCAGGGGGTATGGGGAGAAGGCGGGAACGGGGTACTGATTGAGAATGATCAGCCATGATCACATTGAATGGCGGTGCTGGCTCAAAGGGCCGAATGGCCTCCTCCTGCACCTATTGTCTATTGTCTATTGTCTATTGTCTATTGATTCAGATTTACAATAAGAGACGATAGAACTTTATTTATCCTAGGAGGGAGATTGTCCACGCAAGTCACGGGGAGAACGCATTTGTGGAGGGAATGGATAGTTTTAGTTTAGTTGAGGTGTACAGCGAGGAAACAGGCTGTTCGGCCAACTGCCCAGTGATCCCCGCACATTAACACTCCCCAACATGTACCAGGAACAATTTTACATTTAAACCAAGCCAATTAACCTACAAACCTGTGGGTGTTTGGAGGGTGGGAGGAAACCGGAGATCTCGGAGAAAACCCACGCAGGTCACGGGAAAAACCTTTTCACTCAGAGTTGCAAATCTGTGGAATTCTCTGCCTCAGAAGGCAGTGGAGACCGATTCTCGGGATGCTTAGAGAGAGTTAGGTAGAGCTCTTAAAGATAGTCAGGGGGAGTCAGGTGGTATGGGGAGAAGGCAGGAACTGGGGACTGATTGTAAATGATCAGCCATGATCACAGTCAAAGGCGGTGCTGTCTCGAAGGGCCGAATGGCCTACTCCTGCACCTATTGTCTGTTGCCTATTGTCATAGTTGGGACCTGGTCGATGGACGTCTCACTCTCTTTTCCTTCCCCATCCCTAGTTCTCCGACTAGTTTCACTGTTCTGATTAATTTTACTGTTTGTGTGCCTTGTTCTCACCTTCCCCGCAACCAACAATGAACCACTCTGCATTTCCTCGAACAACGTCTACTTTGATCTGTCGTTTTCGCACACCTTGCACTTCCATATCTCTAGTCCCCCTCTCCCCTGCCTTTCAGTCTGTAGAAGAGTCCCACACCAGACAAGTCACCCATTTCTTCTCCCCAGAGATGCAGCCTGGCCCGCTGAGTTACTCCAGCATTTTGTGTCTATCTTCTTAAACTAAACTAAACTAAATTACTGAAAGTGTTCATGTTTTCAATTAACAAATAGACAAGGAATTAAGTTTCATTGAAGAAAAATGGGAAGTGGAACTATATCACATCAACAGCATGAGAGCAATAACAACTCGTTTTACTAACGTTTGCATGATGATAACTTCCCAACAATACCATTGCCATTTCTTGTAAATCTGGTTGCTCTTTAATATTGTTTAATGATACCCTTCGCCCTCTTGTGGTGAATGGAAGACATTGCTCATGTACTTCGAGCAGTGGAACACAGGGACAGCTTCTTTGACCCACAGTCAAGTCAAGTCACGTTTATTTGTCACATACATATACAAGATGTGCCATGAAATGAAAGTGGCAACGCCTGTGGATTGTGCTAAAACTACATAACAGAATAGAGAATTTTTTTTTTTTAACACAAACAATAAATTAATACAGTAAATTAAATTAGTCCCTGGTGATATGAGAGTTAACAGTCCTGATGGCCTGTGGGAAGAAACTCCGTCTCATCCTCTCTGTTTTCACAGCGTGACAGCGGAGGCGCTTGCCTGATCGTGGCAGCTGGAACAGTCCGTTGCTGGGGTGGTAGGGGTCCCCCATAATGTTGCTGGCTCTGGATCTGCACCTCCTGATGTATAGGTCCTGCAGGGGGGCGAGTGTAGTTCCCATAGTGCGTTCAGCCGAATGCACTACTCTCCGCAGAGCATTCCTGTCCTGGGCAGAGCTGTTCCCAAACCAGATTGTGATGTTGCCGGACAAGATGCTTTCTACAGCCCCAGAGTAGAAGCACTGAAGGATCCTCAGAGAGACTCGAATTTCCTCAACTGTCTGAGGTGGTAAAGGCGCTGCCTTGCCTTACTCACCAGTACGTCCATCACAAACACAATGCCAAGTTAAACTAATGAGAGGCGTAGATAGGGTGGACAGAACCTTGCTCCCAGGGTGGAGATGTCCATCACTAGAGGGCATAGCTATAAGGTGAGAGGGGGCAAGTTGAATGGAGATGTGCGGGCCAAGTGTTTTTACACAGAGGGTGGTGTGGGGCCTGGAACACATTGGTTGCCAGAGGTGGTGGTGGAAGCAGATGTAATAGTGGCATTTACGTGGCTTCTGGATAGATGCATGCAAATGCAGGGAATAGAGGGATATGGATCTTGTACACGCAGATGAGATCTCTGGCTTTCTCTTGTACTCTCTCTCGTTCCTTCTCTCCCTCTCTCTTTCTCACTCGTTCTTTCTCTCTCACTTGTTCTCTCGTTCTCTCTGTCTCTCCCTCACTTTCTCGCTTACACTTGTTCTCACTCTCTATCTCTCCCCCCCTCCCCCTCTCCCTACCTCCCTCCCTCTCCCCCTCTTTCCCGCTCCCCCTCTCTCCCTCCCCTCTCTCTCTTGCTCTCTCTCTTCCCCCTCCCCCCTCTCTCTCTCTCTCCCCCTCCCTCTCCCCCTCTTCCCCTCTCCACCTCCCTCCCCTCTTCCTCTCTCCCTCTCACCCCCTCTCCCCATCCCCCCTCGCCCCCTCTCCCTCTCCCCCCTCTCCCTCCCTTTCTCTCCCTTTCTCGTTCTCTTTCTCTCTCTTTCTTTCTCTTTCTCTCCTCTCTCTCTTTCTCTCTCTCTTTCTCTTTTGATCTCTCTTTCTCTCTCTCTTTCTCTCTCTCTCTTGATCTCTCTTTCTCTCTTGATCTCTGGCTTTCTCTCTCTCTTGCGCACTTTCCCTCTCCCCCTCAGGACCGAAGTCAGGTCACTTGCACCGAGGCAGCAGTCCACCACTTGGTGATAACTGAAATAATGAATCATTTTAGCCAAAACCCGAATATCAAAAGGAAAGATCTACTTCAGTTTTGAGATGAGGTTTAAATACCAAAGTCTGAAGAAGGGTCTCAACCTGAAACGTCACCCATTCCTTCTCTCCAGAGATGCTGCCTGACCTGCTGAGTTATTCCAGCATTTTGTGATACCTTTAAATACCAAAGGATCTGCACAGACCACAAACAAATACAAATGCCTTAGGGAGCAATGGGGTTTTGGATGACTGAAGGCAACACACCAAGAGAATGTCTGTGAAAATGTAATCAGACCTTGTATGCTAGCACCATGGAAACAAGGTTTAAAATATATTTCAAATTGCAATTAACATTCAGTGTGACTCTGGGGGAAGTTTAGAATAGATTTCAAAAGCAAAATTATAAACAGTCATTCATATCTCTATTATCTGTGAAAATACTTAAGAGTATGAACAAGATATTTCAAAGATAAACCTAAATGATGCATGGAATAAAGGATAAGTCACGTGAGATGCCATGAGTACAAGAAGGTTCATAAGTTCAGAAGTTCTTGGAGCAGAAATAGGCCATTCGGCCCATCGAGTCTACCCCGCCATTCAATCATGGCTGATCTATCTTTCCCTCTCAACCCCATTCTCCAGCCATCTCCCCATAACCACCGACACCCTTACTAATCAAGAATCCGTCAATCTCCACCTTAAAAATATCCATTGACTTGGCCTCCACAGACGTCTGTGGCAATGAATTCCGCAGATTCACCACCCTCTCACTAAAGATTTTCCTCCTCATCTTTCTGCCAGTATGTCCTTTAATTCTGAGGCTATGGCCTCTAGTCCTAGACTCTCCCATTAGTTAGAACATCCTTTCCACATCCACTCTATCCAAGCCTTTCATTGTTATTATCTGTTCTTTCAAACAACACTGTGCTCAGTGTAACCTCTTTAGGTGCTTAAAAATCATACTGTCCCTCCAAAGGACAGGTTTGGAAAAGTCCAGCCTGGAAATATTAGAGTCTTTAATTCGACAAAGTACAGCTTCTTACTCTCTAGCACGAATCAGGGAGCAAATCTGCCTGAACTTTACGAGGATGGAGCCAGCACTATAGGGTGTGAGCTATGGGGAGAGGTTGAGTGGGCTGGGCCTCTATTCCTTGGAGCGCAGGACGATGAGGGGTGATCTCATAGAGGTGTATAAAAACATGAGAGGAATAGATCGGGTAGATGCACAGAGTCTCTTGCCCAGAGTAGGCGAATCGAGGACTAGAGGGCATAGGTGTAAGGTGAAGGGGGAAAAATTTAATAGGAATCTGAAAGGTAACTTTTTCACACAAAAGGTCGTGGGGGTAGGAAACGAGCTGCCAGAGGACGTAGTTGAGGCTGCGACTATCCCAACGTTTAAGAAACAGTTAGACAGGTACCTAGATAGATCAGGTCTGGAGGGATATGAGCCAAATGCGGGTAGGTGGGACTGGTGTAGCTGGGACATATCATATCATATCATATATATACAGCCGGAAACAGGCCTTTTCGGCCCTCCAAGTCCGTGCCGCCCAGTGATCCCCGTACATTAACACTATCCTACACCCACTAGGGACAATTTTAAACATTTACCCAGCCAATTAACCTACATACCTGTACGTCTTTGGAGTGTGGGAGGAAACCGAAGATCTCGGAGAAAACCCACGCAGGTCACGGGGAGAACGTACAAACTCCTTACAGTACAGCACCCGTAGTCAGGATCGAACCTGAGTCTCCGGCGCTGCATTCGCTGTAAAGCAGCAACTCTACCGCTGCGCTACCGTGCCGCCCTTTGTTGGTTGGTGTGGGCAAGTTGGGCTGCAGGGCCTCTTTCCACACTGTATCACTCTCTGACTCTATAACAGGTCAGATCCTGCTTCCAAAATACACAAGAGATCAACAGGAAACAACAATTTGGAATGAAGATAGACAGAAAGTGCTGGGGTAACTTAGTGCGTCAGGCAGCAGCTCTGGAGAAAAAGGATGGGTGATGTTTCGGGGTTGGGACCCTTCTTCAGACTTGAAAGTAAAGAGAAAAGGCCAGAACAAAGTAGGACCAACAGGTGACCAAGGAACGGTGGAGCCCATTATTGGCTGGGGAAGAGGTAATAACGAGGTTGAGTTTAGTTTATTGCCACGTGCACCGAGGCACGGTGAAAAGTTTTTGTTGCGTGCTAACCAGTCAGCAGAAAGTCAGCACATGATTGCAATCGAGCCATTTACTATATATAGATACATGCTAAAGGGAATAATGTGAACAATGTTTAGTGCAAGATAAAGCCAGTGAAGTCCGATCAAAGGTAGTCCAAGAGAAGGGATACAGTGGGACTAGTGGGATGACTAGAGTTGGTGGGGGGCGGGGGGAGGGAATGCAAGGATTATCTGAAATTAGATAAATGTGGCATGTTGGCCTTCGTCTGTCAGGCCACTGAGTGTCGAAGTTGGATTGTTATGTTGGATTGTCTGTACGGAGTATGTACGTTCTCCTCTCTGAGCATGTGGGCTTTCTCCAAGATCTTCGGTTTCCTCCCACACTCCAAAGATATACAGGTGCGTAGGTTGATTTGCCAAGGTGCAAGTGTTGATCAGCACGGTGCACTGCCCTAGGGTGTGTAAGTAAGAGAGTGTTAATAGACAATAGACAATAGGTGCAGGAGTAGGCCATTTGGCCCTTCGAGCCAGCACCGCCATTCAATGTGATCATGGCTGATCATTCTCAATCAGTACCCCGTTCCTGCCTTCTCCCCATACCCCCTGACTCCGCTATCCTTAAGAGCTCTATCTAGCTCTCTCTTGAATGCATTCAGAGAATTGGCCTCCACTGCCTTCTGAGGCAGAGAATTCCACAGATTCACAACTCTCTGACTGAAAAATGTTTTTCCTCATCTCCGTTCTAAATGGCCTACCCCTTATTCTTAAACTGTGGCCCCTTGTTCTGGACTCCCCCAACATTGGGAACAGGTTTCCTGCCTCTAACGTGTCCAACCCCTTAATAATCTTATACGTTTGGATAAGATCCCCTCTCATCCTTCTAAATTCCAGTGTATACAATCCTAGTATACAATGTGCGGGGATCACTGGTCGGTGTGGACTCAGTGGGCCGAAGGGCCTGTTTCCATGCTTCATCTCTAAATTGAATTAAACTAAAGTCAGACACGACGTTGGTGAGGCTGCACTTGGAGCATCGTGTTCCGTTTGGGGCGGGACTGCTACAGGAAAGATGCCATTAACCTGGAACAAACACAGTGAAGATTTACAGAGATGTTGCCAGGGCTCAAGGGCCTGAGCTACCGACAGAGGTTTGACAGGCTGAAACGTTACTTCTTGAAGCGCAGAGGGATGAGAGGTAATCTTAGAACATAGAAATTAACAGCACAAGATTAGGCCCTTTGGCCCATAATATTTATGCTGAACCAGATGCCAAGTCCATCATTTATCTACCTGTACATAACACATATACCTTTAATAGGAATCTGAGGGGTAACCTTTTTCACACAAAGGGTGGTGGGTGTATGGAACAAGGTGTCAGAAGAGGTAGTTGAGGCTACGACTATCCCAATGTTTAAGAAACAGTTAGACAGGTACCTGGATAGGACAAGATTGGAAGGACATGGACCAAATGCAGGCAGGTGGGACTAGTGTAGCTGGGGCATGTTGGCCGGTGTGGGCAAGTTGGGTCGAAGGGCCTGTTGCCACACTGTATCACTCTATGACTATATGACACTGTAATCCCTACACATTCATATGCCTATCCAAAAGTCGTTTAAATGCCACTAATGTACCTGCTTCAACCACTAACCTCTGAATAGATAAGAAAGGCAGATATGCCAGGCACAAATATTTGAAGCAATTGTAACTTTCATGGGAGCTACAATACAATATTGAGAAAGTGGGGTAACATTGTACTTGTGTGAACCGGTGATCGATGGTCGGCGTGGACTCGGTGGGCCGAAGGGCCTGTTTCTATTCTGTAACACTAAAACTAAAAAAAGCTAACTCTAAAGACAGCAGTCTGAAGAAGGGTTTCCGACCTGAAACGTCACCCATCCTTGTTCTCCAGAGATGCTGGCTGACCCGCTGAGTTACTCCAGCACTTTGTGTCTAACCACAGAGTATTATTTTGTTCATTATTTCCAGAGTCGTGGTTATGTCACAACAGCAACTTAAGAACAGTTTCTGACACACTTAAATCACACAAAGATGTACATTAAAAGTAATGTTTAAAACTCCAGCATGACATGAAAATAAATTTCAAACTGATGTGATTTTGATTAAACAGGCAGATCAAAGGCTTGAGAATGCCATCATGTGGTGATTGCTTTTTCCAATGCTTCACTTGTAGACATAAAGATGCAAGTGGATGTAACTCTGAAAAACTAAGTTGTACTAGACCAAGTGGACCCGTTAAGCCCAAACCTCTCCTGCATTGATGCAGCACCCTCTCCTCCCCCTCTCCTATCCCCCCTCCCCCTGACCCTCACCCCCTCCCTTCTCCCCACTTCCCCCCCCTCTCCCTCCCTCCTCCCCCTCCTCTCTCCTCCCCCTTCCCTCCCCCCTCCCCTTACCCCCTCCCCTTCCCCTCCCCCCCACTCCATCCCACTCAACCCCCCTTAACCTCCCTCCTTCCCCCTTCCCTCTTCCACCCCCCTACCTCCACCCCCTCCCTTCCTAGGAGATAGAATTAAACTTAAAAATGTGAATAACTTTAAAAATATAACACCGATTACAACTAAACTTCTTCCATTCGCACCAAAGGGACGACGGTGAGTAAGGTGGGCCTAAAATTGTCGCGCTATCGTGTACCGTTTTGGCTGTAGTTCAGGAACAAACAAACAAACAAACAAGAGTTTAAGTATATAGACATAGATCAACATTTTTTTTTACATCAGTGCGCCTCCTTCTTCTGTTTTGAGTTTTGCTATTGAGGGCATGCAGCGTAGTTTTACTAGGTTAATTCCCAGAATGGCGGGACTGTCATATGTTGAAAGACTGGAGCGACTAGGCTTGTATACACTGGAATTTAGAAGGATGAGAGGAGATCTTATCGAAACGTAAAAGATTATTAAGGGGTTGGACACATTAGAGGCAGGAAACATGTTCCCAATGTTGGGGGAGTCCAGAACAAGGGGCCACAGTTTAAGAATAAGGGGTGGGCCATTTAGAACGGAGATGAGGAAAAACTTTTTCAGTCAGAGAGTTGTGAATCTGTGGAATTCTCTGCCTCAGAAGGCAGTGGAGGCCAATTCTCTGAATGCATTCAAGAGAGAGCTGGATAGAGCTCTTAAGGATAGCGGAGTCAGGGGGTACGGGGAGAAGGCAGGAACGGGGTACTGATTGAGAATGATCAGCCATGATCACATTGAATGGCGGTGCTGGTTCGAAGGGCCAAATGGCCTACTCCTGCACCTATTGTCTATTGAGTTTGTGACCAAGCATCTTGTAATTTAATGAACTAACAACTAGTATAAAGTATAAAATCAAATTAAAATTTGAAAATCTAGTTGTTGACTTTTTAGTGGTGCCAGTACTCTAAACAGAGACATGTCATCACTAGTAGATTCTGTTCGGGTTCGATTCTGACCTCGGATGCTGCCTGTGTGGAGTTTGCATGATCTCCTTGTGACCGCGTGGGTTTCAACCGGGTTTCTCCCATAGACGTGCAAGTTTATAGGTTAATTGGCCTCTGTGATTTGCCCTGAGTGTGTAGGTAGTGTTTAGTTTAGATTAGTTTAGTTTAGTTTAGTTTAGTTTGGTTTAGTTTGGTTTAGTTTAGTCTAGAGATGCAGCGTGGAGAAAAGCCCTACGGCCCAAAGAGTCCATGCCGACTAACGATCTCTCGTGCTCTAGTTCCATGTTAACCCAATGTTGTTTATGCATCCGACACACTAGGCGCAATTCACAGAGGACAATTAACCTGTAAACCTGTACGTCTTTGGAGTATGGGAAGAAACCGGAGCACACGGAGAAAACCCACGCGATCACGCAGAGGCAGTACAAACTCCGTACAGACACCACCCGTGGTCAGGATCGAACTTCAGACTCTGGCGCTGTAAGGCAGCAACTCTACCGCTGTGCCACCGTGCTGCCTTTTGTCAATACACGTAATGGATGTGAAAGTGGGATAACATAGATGTGGTGTGAATGGGTGATTGATGGTCGGTGTGGACTTGGTGGGCTGAAGGGCCTGTTTCCATGCTGTATCTTTCAATCCTGAGGAGAGCTGACGGAGATTGAGGAAGGCCGTTGGAGAGTCCTAGAAACATAGAAAGATAGAAAATAGGTGCAGGAGTAGGCCATTCGGCCCTTCGAGCCTGCACCGCCATTCAATATGATCATGGCTGATCATCCAACTCAGTATCCTGTACCTGCCTTCTCTCCATACCCCCTGATCCCTTTAGCCACAAGGGCCACATCTAACTCCCTCTTAAATATAGCCAATGAACTGGCATCAACTACCTTCTGTGGCAGAGAATTCCACAGATTCACCACTCTGTGTGAAAAAAAACTTTCTCATCTCGGTCCTAAAAGACTTCCCCTTTATCCTTAAACTGTAACCCCTTGTTCTGGACTTCCCCAACATTGGGAACAATCTTCCTGCATCTAGCCTGTCCAACCCCTTAAGAATTTTGTAAGTTTCTATAAGATCCCCCCTCAATCTTCTAAATTCCAGCGAGCACAAGCCGAGTCTATCCAGTCTTTCTTCATATGAAAGTGCTGCCATCCCAGGAATCAATCTGGTGAACCTTCTCTATGGCAAGAATGTCTTTCCTCAGATTAGGAGACCAAAACTGTACGCAATACTCCAGGAGTGGTCTCACCAATGCCCTGTACAACTGCAGCAGAACCTCCCTGGTCCTATACTCAAATCCCCTCGCTATGAATGCCAACATACCATTCGCTTTCTTCACTGCCTGCTGCACCTGCATGCCTACTTTCAATGACTGGTGTACCATGACACCCAGGTCTCGTTGCATCTCCCCTTCTCCTAATCGGCCACCATTCAGATAATAATGGTGCTGCTGCCACGTGTTGCGGCAGGCAGCAGATACGACTCTTCGGTAAACTTTTGCAACTTTGTCAGCATCAAAATGCAGCGACACTTAGCGTACTGCCTAGGTGAGGACTGCTGTACGGTTTTAGCAGGTTACTAGACCAAGTGGACCCGTTGGGCCCAAACCTCTCCTGCATTGGTGCAGCACCCTCTCCTACCCCCCTCACTCCCGTTCCTCCCTCCCCCTCCCCTCCCCACTTCCCCTTCCCCCTCTCCATCCGCCTCAACCCCCCCTTATCCACCTTCCTCCCCCCTCCCTCCCTCCCCCCCACCTCCCTCCCTCCTCCCTCCCCAGGAGATAGATTTAAACTTTAAAATGTGAATAACGTTAAAAATATAACACCGATTTCAATAAAACTACGTGCTTTACCATTAAAGCGATGACGGTGAGTAAGGTGGGCCTAAAATTGTCAAGCTATCGGGTACCGTTTTGGCTGTAGTTCGATCACAAATGAACAAATAAACGAGAGTTTTAGTATATAGATACGCACAAAGTATTTCACTGTACCGAGGAACATGTGACAATAACGTATCAGTGAATCGTTGAATCACTGGCTTTTTCAATGGGAGGGGCAGTAATAACAATTATTCAAGGTGTAGCTAATGCTTGCCCAGTAAATTACTCAGCAGTTCAGACAGCAACTATGGAAAGAAAAAAAGAGTTAATATTTCAGGTCTGCTAGAAAACAGCGCCCTCTCAGCCGTCGGAGGGACCCATGCAGCTAGGACGGACCAGGCTGACTCCGGAGCGGCGACAGCGCCGCCTGAAGAACGGAGCCTGCTTTTACTGCGGTCAACAAGGACACCGTCTGGCTGACTGCTCGGTAAAAGGGGGTGGCTCACCAGTGAAAAGGAGGACACTGGTGAGTCAATTCCCCGTTTCGGACTTACCTCCTCGACCTCTGACACAGGCAACCCTCACTCTGAATCAGCAAATTGTGACTCAATATCAATAGTCAATAGTCATTTATTTGTCACACACACATAAATGTGTAGTGAAATGAAACATGACCCGCAGTTGAACAATAAGACCAATAAGAATAATCAATAAAAATGCAATAACACATACAATCACAAACCAACACCAAACAAAAAGAAACATCCATCACAGTGAGTCTCCTGCAGTCCCTCCTCACTGTGATGGAAGGCCACAATGTATTTTCTCTTCCCCTGCCGTCTTGTCCCGAGGTCAGGCTGTTGTCGTTGCCACGTCGGGGCGGTCGGGGCTCCCGACATTGAAGCCCCCGCTGGGCGGTGAAAATCCCGCGGCCTATTCCAGGCCGCGCCGGACGGTGAAAGGTCCTCAGCGGGCCGACCCAAGCCCTGCGATTCGGGGCGGGCGAACACGCTGCCGCTGCCGGAGCTCCCAATGTCGACTTGATCGACTCCGGAGCCAACGAGAGTCTCATGGACTGGACTCTAGCTCGATCGTGTAAGGTTAAATCTGTGCCCTTGTTGCAACCTATTGTGGCGAGCGCTTTAGATGGACGTCAGTTGTTTGAGATAACTCATCGTACAGAACCTGTCAAAGTCATGTTCAATGCTAACCATGTGGAGATAATGTCTTTTCACTTGTTTGACTCAGCTCAACATCCCTTGGTCTTTGGTTTCCCCTGGCTGCAGAAACACAATCCTCAGATTGATTGGCGATCTCGTAAGATCAGACGATGGGGGGTTGAGTGCACACAATCATGTCTTGTTGAACCAGTGAACAAAGGGGTGAGTTACGGGAAGATCGGGGCGGTTTTGGGAATAACTGTTCTTAAATCTGAAGAAATAAAGATTTCTAATGATGATGATGACTATCCCGATCTGTCGAAGGTTCCACCCTGTTACCATGAACTGAAGGAGGTGTTCAACAAGTCCAGGGCCACCACCCTACCTCCTCATCGACCTTTCGACTGCGCTATCAACCTGCTGCCGGGGGGCCCTATTCCCAAGGGGCGACTGTACACCATATCCGGCCCCGAGAGGAAGGCGATGGATGAGTACATTGAGTCCTCCCTGAGGACGGGCATTATTCGCCCGTCCTCCTCGGCAGCAGGTGCGGGGTTTTTCTTTGTGGGCAAGAAAGATGGGTCACTTCGTCCCTGCATAGATTACAGCCCCCTAAACGAGATTACGATCAAGAATCGTTACCCACTTCCTTTGATGTCTTCTGCTTTTGAACTGTTGCACAAAGCCAAAGTATTCACTAAACTAGACTTAAGGAATGCATACCACCTAGTGAGAATCAGAGAGGGGGATGAGTGGAAAACTGTGTTTAACACCCCTAACGGGCACTACGAGTATTTGGTGATGCCGTTCGGGTTAACCAATGCCCCCGCAGTCTTCCAAGCTTTTATGAACGAGGTCCTCAGGGAATTTCTCAATGAGTGTGTTTTTGTCTACCTTGATGACATTCTTATCTTCTCTCCAGACATACAGTCTCATGAGCGTCATGTCAAGTGTGTGTTGCAGAAGCTCCTAGCTAACCGTCTGTATGTGAAGGCCGAGAAGTGCGACTTCCACGCAAACACAATGTCCTTTCTGGGCTACATTATATCGGCCGACCACATCCAGATGGACCCTGATAAGGTCAGTGCGGTGGCCAATTGGCCCACCCCCACTAACAGAAAGAAGGTGCAACAGTTTCTCGGATTTGCAAACTTTTACAGATGTTTTATTAGAGACTTCAGTGCTGTTGCTGCTCCTCTGCACT